>NC_057768.1:11241968-11476520 GCF_010389155.1 Erigeron canadensis | reverse complement strand
TTGTCCGAAATATTAGAAGTCCAGTTGCATTGTACAGGTTTAGCAACTGATGACTTCCTCCAGTTGAGATCAGACGACTAGAATCTGAAGACCTTCCAGTTGAAGTCAAAGACAACAAATGGAAGATAGAGATTGGCAATGGCAGCGAAGCCCAGTTGACAATCTACCAGATCAATCAACTGGAGAATCCTCCAGTGTAAATGCTCTTACAAAGCTTTACACTGATTACGAGGAGGACCTTTTTACTCTACATCCTTTTAACCGGACAATGATATTGTCTTTGGATAAAGATACAAAGATGTAGAGTGGTTGAATAAAGTACCTTTTGTCTTACTTTATTTAACACACACAAAGGATTATTTAAACAATACTTGTGTGCTGTCAACCATATTTGTACATCGAAGTTGAGATCCCCATGCTCAATCTTCGACTATAAATAGAGGTCCTTGCACAAGCTGTTTCAATAACTTTGCAAATACATATATTCTGCAATATTGGTGAACTTGTGCAATATTCTCTCAATCGCAAAAAAAGAAACATTTCACAACTCTAAGTGTTTCGATTGTTTAGGAGAATTTCCAAGTTTAGATCAATTGTAATTCATGGGTTGTTAGGATATTTACATTCTTGTATTATCTTGGTTCCGCAACAACCTTGTATTTTATTTAAACAAGTAATAAATAAAATACACTTGAAAATTACATATTGTCTCACCAGTTTATATACTCGTCATTTATATTATTGCATGTATTAATATTCTGTCACTTTAATACTTAATTCCAGTTAACCTGGTACACGATCAAACTAAACTGGTCACATCCAGATTAATTGATCGTGTTGCAAAGTTCACTCACCATCGACATAGAGGTGTCTTCAGCCCATCTAGTGATAGTTGGGACTAAAAGTGGTATCAGAGCAGGCAGGTTGAATTGTTTCAATTCTATAACCTAGGTCTGCTTCGATGGCTGCTGAAGGTGAGAATGGTTCTGGTCCAAATGAATCTAATCCTAATATTGACTCCTTTAAATACTAACCCTCCTCTCCTCCTCCTACTCCTGGAGCTAACCACGTTCATGTACATTACTCCAACTCTCCTGTTCCCAAATTCGATGGGAATGGTGAGACATTTGGTACATGGAAGGCTAGAATGCTCTTGCATTTTGGTGGGATAGAGAGGTATATGTTGAAAATCCTTAAGGATGGGCCATATACACCCATGTCCAGTGGTGGTTAGCCTCTTCTCGACCCCACTGGGAGAAGAGGCACCAGGGAAAAATCTGAGGAACATTGGTCAGATGAGGATCGCAGATTGGTTGATCTTGATACCAAACTGAAAAACATGATTCTTTCTGCTATACCTGAGGAACTAATTCCTACTCTTGTGCTATTTCCAAGTGCAAAATCTATGTGGGATGAATTAGTTCTCCAGTTTGAAGGAGGAAATGACACCATTGTCACTAGAAAGGTTGCTCTCAACAAGAAGTATGAATCCTTCTTTGCTCTTCCCAATGAAAGTTTAACTGGTACTTATACCAGATTTACTGGCCTAATTAATCAACTTAGAGGCTTGGGAGTGGAGAAGGATAAGGATATTCTTCTTGAAAAATTCTGTGATGTTTTGCCATCCAAATGGGCACACATGGTTCTTGTCTTAAGACAAGGAAAGACCTTGCATAGCCATACTCTTGCCTCTCTTTATGGAGCCTTCAGATTTACTGAAGATAATGATGATGCAAGATTACTCGCTGAACAAGATGCTTTAAACCATGCTCAGAGTTCCAAGGCTGCCAACTTTTCTGGGCAACCTTGTGCTGCTTTAATATCTACTGAGAATGTCCAGTCACATTCTATGAAGGAAATGTTAAACAACTTTTTGAACTCTGGTCTAACCACTAATCTCAGTGATGGTTGTGAGGAAACTGACGATGATGATCTGGTTGCCATGATTGCTAAAACCTTTAATAGGTTTAAGCATAAATCTAATCGATTTAATGGGTCCAATAATGCTTCCAATTCAATCTCAATGGATAAGGCTAATCTTACCTGCTATAAATGTGGTAAGAAAGGCCATTTCATGAAGGAATGCAGATCTAGTCAGATGAACTACCAAACTGGTCCTATTGTCCCAAACTTTGTTAAAACTGATGATATAAGGCCAAATACAAGAAACTTAAAGCCCAGATTGCTCTCATGTCTCTGAACAAAATAATGAGAAAGAAAAGAACAAGTGCATGATGGCTCAAACTGAAGGGAAATGGGAACTCTCTGATGATCATCTGATGATGAAGAAGAGATTAGAGATATGTGTTCATGGCATTGGAGAGTCAACAACCAGTGGTGAAGGATGATGTTGTATCTGGAAGATGGGTTGATATCATTTTAAAGAAGGTAAGGGATTATGATATCGAAATTGATTCAGAACTGAAATTGGATATTGCTGAATCATTGAATGATGACTTGTTATTTGTTGAAACCATGAGAACTGACTGTGAAAGATATTTAGAAACAGTTTTGGTTGAATTAAACAACATGAAAAGTCAAGTAAATGATTTGCAAAGTGTCCAGTTGGCTCTTAAAGAGTCAGATTTGAAAAACGAGGCATTGGAAAGAGATAACCAAAAACTGAAATTTGATCTTGAAAAAGAACATATGGTTATTAATTCTTGGGTTCAAGCATCTGGTAAAAATTATGACGCTTTTTCTAAAACCATTGATGCTCAAAAAACTGCCTGGAAATCTGGTGATCTTCAGATGGCAGCTGTTTTACCCACAATTCACCAATTGCCAGAATCTGTTAAATTGAAAAACCTTATGATTCCTCTGGCACAATCAAATCTGAATCCACTAAGACCAACCCTGTTGAGGTCAAAACTGGAGCCAAGAAGGCTAAAGCTCCAGTTAAAAAGGAATATGGTGACAATCCTTTACCTCATAAGTCAAGTGAGTCCTCAACTCTAAAGACTAAAACCCCCGCTGAGCCAAAGTCCAAAGGCCAGCAGCCTGAAGAAAAAAACATTTTGGTAAGAATGGAAAATCAAATCCAAAATTTGTCAAGGCAGGTACAAAGTTGTACTGCCAGAATTAAGAATTTGGAAGGAGGTGCATCCTCTTCTGTTGAAAAAAAAATTGTCAAAACTCCTCCTCAAAAACAAAAGATAAAACAATCTGCTCAGAAAGGAGCATACATCGAAAAGAAAAAGGAGGTCAATGTTCCACTGAAACCAATTGTTTTTATTCCAGAAACTGGAGAGAACCCTCCAGTTTCCTCATCCAGTTCAACACCTAGTCAAGCACATGGGACTTCTCAGAAGAAGTCCAGTGGACCCATCAAGAAAAGATGGGTTCACAAAAATAACTGATCACTAACTTGGGTGTGCAGGGCGATCGAAACAAAAATATTTGGTATCTGGACAGCGCAGCTGGCCGGACTATGACCGGATGTAAGCCCCTGGAAGAGTTCACTGCATGTGATGGACCTGCAGTGACATTTGGTAATGATGGAAGTGGGAAAACTGAAGGATATGGTGTTGTTGACAATGGGCAGATTCAATTCACTAAGGTTGCATTTGTAAATGGTTTGAAATATAACCTGATAAGTGTCAGTCAACTTTGTGATGATGGATATAGGGTACTGTTCGACATTGCTCAAGGCACTGTTTTTAACAAGGATTGGAAGGTAGTAATGATTGCACCAAGAAAAGGGAATGTGTACATCATGAACATGGAGCCTACTCCAAAAGAGCATTGTTTCTATGTCAAGGCTGATGAGGACACCAACTGGCTGTGGCATAAACGGTTATCCCATCTTAACTTCAAAAATATTAACAAGTTGTCAAGAAAGCAACTAGTTGATGGGATACCTTTGTTTTCCTTTAAAAGGGAGAAGCCATGTCCAGGGTGTGAAATGGGCAAAAAGAAAAGAGCCAGTTTCAAGACCAAACAGAATTTCAGCATCACTGAACCTCTTCACATGCTTCATATGGACCTTTTGGTCCAGTGAATGTTCAAACTAAAGCTGGTAAAAGGTACACTTTGGTTGTGGTCGATGAATACACCAGATTTTGTTGGGTGATATTTATCAGATCAAAGAGTGATGCATCTGGTGAAATTATCTCTCTCATCAAGCGAATTGAGCTCAAGTTTACCAAGAAAGTTTGTCAGTTGCGAAGTGATAACGGTACAGAATTCATGAATAAAGAATTGGAGACATTTTGCACTGACACTGGCGTTTCTCAAAACTTCTCGTCAGCTCGTTCTCCAGAACAAAATGGTGTGGTTGAAAGGAAGAATCGCACATTGATTGAAGCTGCCAGAAGTATGTTATCTGAATCTGGTCTTCCCACCTGTTTTTGGGCTGAAGCTGTAGCAACTGCGTGTCACACCCAAAACCGGTCAGTTTATGTCAAGAGACATAGGAAGACTGCCTATGAAGTCCTCAGAATCGTAAGCCAAATGTTGGATATTTCCATGTATTTGGCTGTCCAGTTTACATTTTAAACGATTCCAGTCAGTTGGGAAAATTTGATGCAAAAGCTGACGAAGGTGTCTTTGTGGGGTATTCAAATATTAGAAAAGCCTATAGAGTTTATAATTATAGACTCCAAAAGGTACATGAGACAATTCATGTCACGTTCGATGAATCAAATGAAGCAATCAACAAAAGACCAACCCTTGATTTATCTTCAGTTGTCCCAGTTGATTTTGGTGTATCTGATCAGGTTCATCAATCAGTTAGTACACCAGAAAATGTTTCCAAACACCAAGTCTTGGAACCAGTTAAGGTAAAGAAGAACTTCTGTGACACCTCATTCTATCCTTCTATCAGTTTTAACCTACCTGAAAAACTGGTAATTGGATCTGATGTGCGTGCCACAACAACATCAGAACCAGTTCAAGCTTCTCCAGTTCTTCAAGAGATACCTTTGTTTGAAGATAATCATGTTAACTCTTCAGTTGACAATAATGATGAAGTTGAAGTAGTTTGGACTGATTCTCCTCCTGTTGCTGCAACAGTTGGAGATCGTCAGGTGTCTTGCACTGATGTTGTATTATACCAACCTAGTCAATACACTAAATGGACTGCTGCTCATCCCATTGAGCAGATTATTGGCAATCCAGATAGTGGGGTTCAGACTAGAAGAGCCACAAGTGATCAATGCTTGAACGTCACCTTCTTATCACTAATTGAACCGAAGAAGATTGACGAGGCTATGGCAGATCCAAGCTGGGTTGAAGCTATGCAAGAAGAACTCAACCAGTTCGAAAGGAACAATGTTTGGGAGCTTGTTCCTTGTCCTCCAGGGTTAAAGAGAGAACCCATTGGAACGAGGTGGGTCTACCGGAACAAGATGGATGAAGATGGCAACGTTGTCAGAAACAAAGCTAGATTAGTTGCCAAGGGTTATTGTCAAGCAGAAGGTGTTGATTTCGATGAAACTTTTGCTCCAGTTGCAAGACTTGAAGCCATCAGAATTTTCTTGGCTTATGCTGCTCACTTGCAATTCAAGGTTTTCCAGATGGATGTAAAAAGTGCGTTTCTGAATGGCACATTGGAAGAAGAAGTGTATGTTACGCAGACTCCAGGCTTCATAAATGAAAAGCATCCACATTGGGTATATAGACTGAACAAAGCTTTATATGGTCTTCGACAAGCCCCAAGAGCCTGGTATGATACTCTAACTAAACATCTTCTCAAAAATGGTTTTCAAAGAGGTGCAATAGATAATACCTTGTTCATCTTGAAAGAAAAAGGTGATATCTTGCTGGTACAAATTTATGTTGATGATATTATATTTGGGTCAACTGATGATGGAATGTGTAAAAGGTTTTCAAAAATTATGTCTCAAGAATATGAGATGAGTTTAATGGGTGAATTAACATTTTTCTTAGGTTTACAAATTAAACAAACCATGGATGGTATTTTTATTAACCAAGAAAAATATGTCAGAGATTTGTTGAGAAAATACAAATTTGATTCAATCCCATCAAAAACCACACCTATTTCAGCTCCATTAAATTTGGACTCTGACCCAAATGGAAAACCAGTGGACCAAAAAGAATATCGTGGAATGGTTGGTTCACTGATGTATCTAACTGCCAGTCGACCAGATATAATGTTTGCAACATGTTTATGTGCCAGATTTCAGGCAAATCCAAAAGAATCACACTTGCATGCTGTTAAACGCATTTTCAGGTACCTGAAAGGGTGCCCTAGCCTTGGTCTTTGGTATCCCAAAGGCTCAGGGTTAGATCTAATGGGTTATTCAGATTCAGATCATGCAGGTTGTAAGATTGATAGAAAATCCACAACTGGTGGATGTCATTTCCTAGGGGGAAACTGGTGAGTTGGACAAGTAAGAAGCAGACTTCAGTCTCAATGTCTACTGCTGAGGCAGAATACATTTCTGCGGCCAGTTGCTGTGCCCAGATTCTCTGGATCAAAAACCAGTTACTTGATTATGGCATGAAATTCACAAGAACCCCAATCTTTTGTGACAACACCAGTGCTATTGCTATATCTCACAACCCAGTGATGCACTCAAAGACAAAGCATATTGATATCAGGTATCACTTCATTCGTGATCATGTTATGAAAGGAGATATTGAAATACATTTCATCCCCACTGATAAACAGTTAGCTGATGTTTTTACAAAACCTCTTGATGAAAAGACTTTTAAACATCTCATCAGTGAACTGGGTATGTTAAATCCTCATTAAACTGAAGAGGCCCTTCAGTTGAGGATGGTCCAGGTGATCCTTGATTGGTTGGAGATTGAACGCCTTGATGTACTCAAAGACTAGTCATTGATCAAATGGATCACATTTTTAGGGGAAAAAGACTCAAAATATTTTTCAAATAAATTATTGAAAAATGCAACTGAAGGTCATCAGTTGAAACTGGCATCTAAATTTTCTTTTGGTTGCTAGTTTGGTCTTGTCTCAAAATGGTGGTCAGCCAGATTTCATAACGTTGTGTTTTACTTGGTGGATACTTGTGACACGTGATGTTACTCGAGTACTAACCTCGCACTCACGAACGTCACCTGACATGTCTTACGTGTCAAGACTTTTGCTGAAATGTACTGCACTTTTTATGGGTATTGGTGAAGTTAGTGGGTAAGTGGGAATACCAGCCGTCGTAGCATTAAATGCTTGATGGGAAGTATTAAATATTTTTAAATTCTCAAAATTTTGGAAAATAACTTTTTACAAATTATTTCAAACTTTTGGAGACTAAAATATCTTTTCGTATATATTTTGGCAATATCTTTCCGTCTCATTTACTTCTCTCAAAATTCCTTCATTTACTCTTTCAATCATTCACTATTCGAGATCCTTTTCTCTCTTTCTTCTTTAAGTCCAAAACCCTAAATCTAAATTCACAAATGGCTCCTAAATCTTCTTCTTCTTCATCTCGTTCTCGTGATGTGAATCTACTCACTGCTGAGTACATTCCATCACAAAATGTTATTCGTGCCACTGGTGCTCCCATAAGCTCTAAGCTTATTAAACTAAATCCAAATAATCCAATGGCATCTCTTCAAGGGCTCCAGGCCGCTGACTCTCTTATCGGGAGAATCCAATCCTTTCTTCGGATTTCTCCCCTCAGCGATGCCTTCTCTTTGAATCCACACAAGCTATTCCATGATTACTTGTGTGAGTTCTGGTACACTGCCTCTCTTTCTGAGGACTGCTCATCCATCTCCTTTTCTCTAAAGGATGGGTCAGTCCCGTGTACCATCACCACTGGAACGTTGAGGGAAGCCCTTAACCTCAACTACTGGAGACATAATGAAACTCCAGTGGTGATTTCCTCCAATATCAATTTCCGCCAGGTCTTCCTTGATATGGGAAATAAGGAGATGGTGGAGGGGGATGTGTTGAAGACCAAGGGGTCCATTACAATGAAGGGGCTTTCACCATCCTGGAAGTTCTTTATGGTCCACTTGGTGGAAAGTTTGGGAGGGAGTTCTGGTGGATTGGACCAGATAAACTCCTTCCAGGCAGAAATGGCGTACTGCCTTTGGAATGGGCTGAGGGTGGATTTTGCAGGCATTTTGTTCAGAAGCCTGGTATTCAAGTTGAAGGGTAACAGGGGTCCTTGTGTTCCCTTTTCAAGGTTTCTGTCCCTTTGTTTTATTCAGATTCTGGGCAGAGACGAGTACAACAACACGCAATCCTCGTTCTCTGTGCCAGAACTGTTGAGGAATCTGGACAACCTGGTGTCCACTTCTGATGAAGTCCAGATGTCCCCGAGAATGATTTTTGCATTCTCTAAAACTGATGCACCACAATCTGGTGAATCAGAAAGGCAACTGGGCGGGCCTCAAAATAATGAGGGACCCACCGGTTCGTCTACTGAAGTAGTAACTGTGGCAGAAGCAGGAGTCCAGGCAGTTCCTAAAGCAAGAAGATCCTCTAAAAGCAGGAGATCAAGATCTGGACTTGCTGCACCTGACCAGTCACAATCTGTGATAGTGGTCTCTGAAGCCGCTGCCGATGATATTGCAACTGAGGATAGAGCAGTTGTGGTTGAGGCACCAGTCACCTCTGTCCAGGGAGAAGATGCTTCGGCAACGGATCCTCAAACTGATGATACCATTGAGGCAACTCAAACTGGTCATCAGGAGTCTGAACAACTTGTTCAGCCACCCCCAACATTTATGGATCTTGGCATAAATGAGGGTGTGTTTCAGCTTGAGTCTTCGGACTCATCTGAGACAGAATCTGACCAGGAGATGGCTGATGCAACTATACTTGATCAGCTCCCTTCTCTCCTTGGTCAACCCCAAGAACCACATGTTTCAGTTTCCCCAACTCATGTACAAAGCTTAGAAATACCTCCAATATTCACCTCTCGCCAATCACCTTCTTCTATGGGTGTGCCTAGAAATAGACACATCCTAACCCCACCGTCGCCGTCGTTCACACCTGAGCATTCTCAGCATGAACGACACATTGAATCTCTTCCTTTCATTTCTACAACCCCTCCTCTTCTATCTACTGATGCTACTGCAACTGGAGAACCAGATATTGTCATACCTCGTCCAGTTGCACCTGTAGCTTTTTCAGCTGGTCCAGTGACACCTTCTCCTCCGTCATTGGACAGCCAGTTCGTGTCTTTTCAAACCGATCTCTCGAACCTTCTTGCGAGGGTGGAAGAGATTCAAAAGACACTGGAGAAGAACACCAAGTCCCTCTCCAGGTACCACAAGGATCATCTGCAAAATATTAAAGTGGTTGACCTGGGGATTAACAAGTTCTCTGCTAATGAGGACTTGGTGTTTGGCAAGCTGAACGAGTTAGTGGAATCCTCCAATCAATTGGCAATATCTTTAAGGGAGGCATTCGCACTGACTCAATCTGGAGTCACATCCTCAATATCCAACCTGCTGAACAATACTGTCAGATCTTCAGAGGTTGATATTAAGAATCTGGAAAGGCAGGTGCAAGAGCTGTGTAGCAACCTGGCCTAGATGTGACAGAGCTTGGGAGTCGGTTGGCCTCTTCAGTGGGTCTCAAGATCGAAGAAACTTTGGCTGCCAGTGAGAGTAACTTGATAGAAAAGGTGATATCTGAGATCACCAAGATTGCAGTGCCCCAGGTCGATCTCACTCCAATTACATCTGAGATTGATCGGTTGAGGTGCAGTCTGGATACGCTGGCTAGCAAAGTGTCTGAACATTCAACTGCCATATCTGATCTGACCACTGAAGTTGGCAAAGGAAGGGCGGTTGAGCCTGACAGTGCTCAGGAAGTCCCTGCAACTGGGCTCTCTTCAGATGATCTCTCCATTCTCAAACAAATTTTAAAGAGTCAAGAGCAGACAAGTGGAAATGTAATGACTCAGTCTCAAGAGATAAATCATCTTTGGAGGACAGTTCGCATGCTTTGTGGAGTCTTCAAAGAGTGTAAGACAATGCAATCATGGCAGCCTCTAGATCGCCTGCCCTCTAGTCATGCTGATTTTGAAGCCATCAGGCAGGGACTAGATGCTGCCAAGGGGAAAGGTCGGTACATGCCCCTCACACTCTTGTGAAGACTTCAAGTAAAGGGAAGGAGATTGTGATGGCTACCAGTACTGAGGCTGGTGAGCAAGGGTTTGAGGTGTTTGATGATGTGGTGGTAGGGAGTGTTGACAAGGGAAAGGCCATTGTTGATGAATCTTTGGAACCAGCCACCGATGCACCAATGTTGGAAACTGGCAATGTCGATTTGTTGCCTCCAGTTACTGAAAGCGAGAGCCAGAAGTTAGCAAGAGTGGGATACCTGGTCAAGGAAAGGAAGAAACAAATGAAGGCAAACCAGTTTGAATCAAGAAAAAATCTTCCAACCCCTCTTGTTGATATCACTGATGCTCAACTCCTTGGCTTGACAGTTGTTGAATACAAGAAGATCAAAGAAGATCCAAGAATAGTCAATGCACTGAAGGAGATGCTTGAAGTGCAACTGGACAAACACTACCAGGATGATGAGGCTGAACTGGATGCAAAGTGTTTGAATGTATCGGTGGAAAAGGCCAGAGAGATCAGATCTGAAGGGATTCTCAAGAGAACTGAGCAGGTCAAGAAGGCGGTCACCAAAGTGTTGAATCCACCCAAGTCCAAAGGAAGAAAACAAAAGGCCTTACCAAGAGATGCAAATCTGAGGACTTGGGTAGAACCATCTGAACCCACAACTGATGATATTCGAGCTGCTACACAAAAGCTGAGCACGAGCAAAATCAAACTGACAAATGAATCTGAAGCTCGCACATATTTGTCAGATGTACAGCGTCGAAGGCACAATAGAGGCAGGATTACTGATGTTAAGGTTTCAATTAAGCTTGGTGCCAAGCATTTTGTTGTTGAGGTACAATACTTTGGTGGACCTAAAAGGACTACTGAGAACCCGGATGTCAATCAGTATGGTCATTCCGAGCATGTTGAGATGTTGAGGCTGTTGGAGGGGAGGCAGAGGAAGAATAAAGTTGAAAGAGGCTGGGAGTATGTATTGCAAAATCTCATCAAGTTCAAGGAAAACATTGAAGAAAGATTAGGCCTTGATCCTGAGGATACTCAGCCGATTTCATCAGTCTCAAAGAGAAGGAAAACTGGCGAAGGGCCATCTGTTTAAGTTTTCCTTCTAACTATTATCTGCTTATAATTTTGTGTACTCTCTTGTAATTTATTTGAAATTGTATGTATATACAAGTTGCCAGATTGTAACCTACAAGTAAGATATCTGATAAGATCTACAAACACTTAAAACAAAATCCAAGACATTTGATGATCTATAAAAATGTCTTGGAAACTTAATAGGTTTTATCAAATTCAAGTATTTCAAACTTAAACTTGTATAGAAACAAGTTTGAAAATACTTGACAATATTTCAGGACAATTAGGGGGAATTTGTTAGGTCCAGTTTTAACTAAACTGGAGCTCTCCAGTGACATCTGGAGAGCATGAGGAATTGTCCGAAATATTAGAAGTCCAGTTGCATTGTACAGGTTTAGCAACTGATGACTTCCTCCAGTTGAGATCAGACGACTAGAATCTGAAGACCTTCCAGTTGAAGTCAAAGACAACAAATGGAAGATAGAGATTGGCAATGGCAGCGAAGCCCAGTTGACAATCTACCAGATCAATCAACTGGAGAATCCTCCAGTGTAAATGCTCTTACAAAGCTTTACACTGATTACGAGGAGGACCTTTTTACTCTACATCCTTTTAACCGGACAATGATATTGTCTTTGGATAAAGATACAAAGATGTAGAGTGGTTGAATAAAGTAACCTTTTGTCTTACTTTATTTAACACACACAAAGGATTATTTAAACAATACTTTTGTGTGCTGTCAACCATATTTGTATATCGAAGTTGAGATCCCCATGCTCAATCTTCGACTACAAATAGAGGTCCTTGCACAAGCTGTTTCAATAACTTTGCAAATACATATATTCTGCAATATTGGTGAACTTGTGCAATATTCTCTCAATCGCAAAAAGAAACATTTCACAACTCTAAGTGTTTCGATTGTTTAGGAGAATTTCCAAGTTTAGATCAATTGTAATTCATGGGTTGTTAGGATATTTACATTCTTGTATTATCTTGGTTCCGCAACAACCTTGTATTTTATTTAAACAAGTAATAAATAAAATACACTTGAAAATTACATATTGTCTCACCAGTTTATATACTCGTCATTTATATTATTGCATGTATTAATATTCTGTCACTTTAATACTTAATTCCAGTCAACCTGGTACACGATCAAACTAAACTGGTCACATCCAGATTAATTGATCGTGTTGCAAAGTTCACTCACCATCGACATAGAGGTGTCTTCAGCACCCATCTAGTGATAGTTGGGACTAAAATACTGCTGAGGGAAAAACTCAAGAAGAGGCCCTGGAGGAGCTGGACAGGCTAAAAGCGAATAAAGATAAGATGGATGGAGAGCAAAGAATGTTGCTGACCATTGGTGGGCCTGAAGCTCTCTACAGGCAAAAGTAGGCTGATGTAGAGCAGCTACTGAAGGAAAAGAGAGAGAAATTTGAAGTGGAGATGGCCAAGTGGTTGAAGATCAAGGAAGATAGGAAGAGGCCTGAGAGGATAACAGCAGTTGAAGCTCATAAAGCTGCCATGGGAACAAAAACCAATCTGAAGTTCCTAAGGGAAGGACATAGTGCCCCAACCAAAATTGAAGATGTAAAGCTGACCAACTTGGGGGCTTCAGAGTGGTATGAAGTTTATATGATTATCAAAGACAAAAAGGCTGCAAGCTATGAACAACTTCAGGGGATGCTGAAAAACTACTTTGAAAAGGCACCGAAGTTCGAAACTAAGTTCAAGGCAGACCTACCCATGCTGAGGGCAGTCTTTGGATCTCCAGCGGCTGTTTCTTCTTCAGCAGGCAAGCGTATTCAGAAAAGAAAGCGAACCATGCAACCCTTGCCTGCTGACTTTCCTCCTATCTCAAGTGATGCTGGACTAAATTTGAGGCTTCCTCCCAGGTGTTCTTTTGAAGAAGGAAAAGTACTTGAGAACCCTGCTGGCATATTCTTCCAAAAATTTCAGAAATGATCAACTCTTTTTTAGGATGGCAGAAATTGAACAAGCACCTACTGATTTCCTGATCAGCATCAGAAGAAGATTTGCAAAGGTGATTAGTGCTAGATCAGTAATCAGCAAGATTGATGAAGAACTGATGAAGCCAGCCAGAAGAGAAGATCGGGTGCTGAGAATTGCCAAGCAGGAAGACGCTTGGGAGATAGAAGCTGCTAATCTTTAGATGTCTTAATTTGTAAAAGCTTTATGCTTCAGCTTGTAATTCTCTTTGATGATATAAAAGACATCTTTCCTTCATATTACATTATTCTTACTTACTCAGCAAGTCTCTTCAGCGAATAAGGGGAGATTGTTGAGTCTTGGATTCGCTGATTAGACTTACTCGCTGATATGTATAGTCAGCAAGTCTTCAGCGAGTCCAGTGACTCTCTTCAGCGAGATGTATGCTGACTAAATGTTCGTCATGGCGGGAAGTATTCAAACCATATGAAGACAAGAGTCACATTTCGGTAAACCGTATGAAGACAAGAGTCCACTTACTTGGTAAAGGTACATGTTGGGACCAAAACTTGGGTCTTCTCTCTCATACCCATTTTGGTAAAGAAGACAAAGGCTCTTGCTTGGAAGTACAAGGAGCCAATGGAATGTCGACAACCACCATCTATCACCATCAAAGGAAGGTTGTGTTGCCCTAATTCTTCCTCTATATAAAGCAACACAGCCGCATTGTATCAAGTGTGTTAGTCACCTTGAAAGTGTGTGTCACTAGTAATTGTTCAAGTTTTTAGTGTATCTAGACTTAGCAATTACCTTTGTTCTTTTGTATTCTTGTAAGTCAAGTGTGTAAGATCAACCATGTATTCATCGTTTAATCAATGATACATATGATTATCCTTGCATTGATTTATTACAATTGAACTTGTTATTGTTCTTGTTATTTATCTTCTTATTTACTTTCTTGTCTAATTTAAATATAACATAAGTTGTGCATTCGTGGACCATCAAGATATTATCCATAACTTTAAGTTAGATTAACACATAACATTTGATGTATAGATTGGTAATTTAATTGGTTAATAAATTTTGTAAATAACTAAATTATTCAATCAAAACATTAAAGCTCAAGTGTAGACAATAGAGACATATTCGGATGCATAAAAGACATCCAATCAAACAGAAACATTACTTAGTGAGACCTCTAATAGATAATGTATCAATTTTTCTAACTGGCCGATCACCGTTAATCACAATCTCAACGACCATCAATGTAACTTCACGCCTTTTTTAATGGTTCAATTTTTACCAAGTTAATCATGTCATTATATATCTATATATTTATATTTCCCGCATATTACGCGGGATTATAATCTAGTTATATATATAACTAAGAGTTGAGATATTTTGTTTTTTTGCCACATTAGAAAAAATCTGAGGTGTCATTTAATGGTTAATTTGCGTTTAATTCTGACCCTAAAACTTCTCTTCATAAACCCTAAGAACAACCGCTTCTATAGGAAAAAAATCTCCATCCCTATTTTCTCCCCCCTATACACCTCTTCAGTTTTCTTCTTACATATTGCAGGTGTTGTTGTTGCAGCTGCTTCTTCGATTTTTTATTTTGATTCTAGCTAGGTACGTCATCACAAGTCATGATTGCAATCGTACGTCGTTGTCGTTTCTCCCTCTAACGGGTAATTAAAACCCTAACTTTTAATTACTCATAAACAAAGTATAACATGTATATTACTCATCATTTGTATATATATTTTATATGTATCAAATTTTCAGAATAACTTGTTTAGAGATTTAATGATCTTTTGTGGCTGAAAGTAGTTTTTAAGGTCTAATATATAGTAAATTTAGTTAATTTTAAGTAATTGATTTTTTTTTAATTTGTTGTAACTTTCAATATTGAGTCTGTTTTCTATTTAGATCTGTCATATTTTATAATTTTTTTTTTTTTTTTTGCCAATAATGTGATTTTCGTTTTATCATTGATTTTTGTTTGAGACCCAAACCCCTATGTTTTTAATCTTTAAGTTGTTGGTGTGTATTCCTATCTTATCATGTTTTTTCCTTAATGTGGCATTCTCATGATTCAAGGGGCAACACACTGGCACAGTAGCAAGGAGGTCTATGGTGATATAACATCCAAGAGAAAATCTTTGGAGGCATGGTTATATGGTATATGTTTTTATATGGATCATTCTATGATGGTATTCCGTTACTAAGCTAATGATTTGGATTTATTATATTATTTTCATTTAGGAGCTGCTGTGTATGGAGGTCAGGTTGTTTACAATAACATGTATTCCAAATCTTATGATATGGCTTTGTTGTGGCATCGAGGTTAATATTTTTTTTCCGTATGGCTATGGGATCCAACTATTCACCTTTTCTGTGTAATACATGTATATGATCTTGCTGGAGCTTACTATCTCATTATAAGAAACATCTTGGGCTCGATTATCAGAGGCTTCCAATTCACAAACACTTTTAACAAATATGTTTGCGGATATGTTCGCGAAGGCATGGATAGAAATACAGAATATAACAATCTTTATGTTTTAATTATTAACATGCTGTTATCTATATGCATCAACTACCCTATGGCCTATACAATGATAATACTTTGCTTCCATGGATTTGTTTTTGTAAGAATATTGTAGGTTTGATGGTATGATGATTGGCGCAGAGTAATGATATAAAGTGTTACAAGAAAAAAAGTATTTTTCTTTAACATTATCTGTGGCTTTAATACTCAATTATTATGTGTTGTACACTTACTAAAGTAGATGATCACAAGAAGTTTATTTGATGATAAACTTCAGGTTTATTTTTAATCTCTCATACTTTTTATAGTTAACTTTTCATGCAGGTTCAAATGACAATTTTAAATGTGTTTGGGTTAAAAATGGATTTTGTAGATTCAATTTTGTTCATGAGGTTTCAGACTTTCAACTACTTAAGTGACCTACGCTTAAGTATGACCTGTTTCAATCCACCCCTTCCATCTTGACACCTATCTTTTTTAGAAGTTTAGTCAACCTCAATATAATCAAATTCATTCTAAATAGGGCTTGAACAATATCTACAGGTTGTCGAGATTCCAACTACATGTTGCAGACATTCTTTTCAGCTGCAAATTTGATGTTGGTCTCTACACAATAATTTCAAAACTCTAAAAATCACTGCCGTAATATGTACGCTAAACAATACATCTCTATTTCTTTATCTTCGATTGTTGTATGATCTAAAATTCTGCGCGCCCTTCATATGCCATTTCGAGCTCATGTAAGTTTTTCTAAATGACAAAGAATTCAATCAAGTTTATGTTTCAAAGAGTTTTTCAAGGGATAGATCTCATTACTCTAATAGAAATATATCATACATTCTTACTTCAAGTATGTTCATGGGATGATGCCTTTCTTGGATGTGAGATTTATTGGGGTATTCATACGGGAAATGTAATTCATGAGTCTTTTGGACTTTCCCACTTAAGGAGGCTATTGATGTATTGATTTGTAACCGAGTGTGTTGAATTTGTGAAGAATGTAAATTGAGATGTATTGGTTATGTAGTCGTTACGAGTTGAAATATGGGAATGTCCATATTTCTGTTTCTGAACTTTGTATCAGTCACAAGTTTATATTGATAACTTTTTCACATACATATTTTTTTTGTTTGGTTTTGTGGTGTTGTAACGAAATGAGTTTGCCTCATGTTAAATTTGGGCTGTATATTGGTTTAATATGAGAGAATTGGATATTATTAAAAGATACATTATGAGTAGTAATCTTGTATAAATCTAATTAAATTATTCGTTTAGGTATATAATAATAGTTTAATTATATTATGTATATGGGTTTAATTTAGTATATTTATATATATCTATACTACTTATTAAAGAAAATACCCCCATGTTGAAAGTTACATAAGGGGAAATATCTAAAATGTCCTACCATGTAATATTTCCATCTACCACCCTTAAGATATGTAATATTTTTATTTAACACTAAAATATTTTTACTTACACTATCTCTTAACATTAATGATTAAGTTATACTATCAATCCTTTATTTTTTAAAATATCCCCATTAATAATCTACATCAATCGACGTCTCATCTACCACAAATAATCGCATCTACCACCACATCCTCGCCGTCACGACTACCGCCGCATTGCGCGGGTAACGTGCTAGTATATATATATATATAGCCTAAAAATGAAAATATATATGGATATCTACATTTACATATTGTATTGTAGATGAATACTATTAATGGATAAGATTAAGAATTTGTGTGCATATTACGTATAGTAGCTTAAAAATTTACATGCCAGCAAAATTTCTTTATTCCCATCCTCATTATTCTCTCATTCTAAGTTGTTTATTTATTATTTTCATTTAGTTACTTCATGGAACTATTAGTGAGATTATTAATCCAAATGAAAAAGCTATAGAATCCACTATTATAATAAAGATATAACAGTAAAAATAATGAAGGAACAGTATGACAAATTTGTTAACATGATTAAAAATGTTCATATTAATGTGCCTTTAGTTGATTTGATACAGGGAATGCCAAATTATGCGAAATTTATCAAGTAACTTATTACAGACAAAGGAAAGATGGATGAGGTGAAGGCGACATATCTCAATGCTGAGTGTTCTGCTATCTTGCAGAATCAACAGATTCCGCCTAAGCTTGAGGATCCAGGGAGTTTTCTCATAACTTGTTCTATTCGTACTTTGACTTGTAAGGCATTGGCAGATTTAAGTGCAAGTATTAATTTGATGCCTTACTCGGTTTGGAGTAAGTTGGTTCTGGTATTTTGAGACTTACTCGTATGAGTATAAGACTAGCTGACCACTCTTTTCAGTATCCCATCGCGATTGCTGAGAACATGACTGTCCAAGTAGGTCATATAGTTTTTCTTGTTGATTTTGTGATCCTAGAAATGGAAGAAGACACTAAGGTACCCTTGATTTTAGGTAGACCATTCCTTAACACCGCTGATAGTGTTTAATGTTGAACGATCTATTAACCATTCTTACTCAACTGATGAATCTTGTTTCAGGATTGTCGTAATTGATGATGCTTTGGATCAAGAATTTCAGGAATTCATGGAAACAGAAGTTGATGAAGAGCTCGTTTGCTTAGGAGCTGGAGATATTGGTGATGATGATTTGTTTGCAGAGGTGATGGCACTTAATATGGATGAGACACCTCCAGAAGATGAGAGCTTTGAAAAGGTTGTTGTTGACGGAAGCTCAAGGGTACCAAATTCGGTTGATGTACCCCCTGATGATCTGGAGCTTAAGCCATTGCCTGCCCACTTAGAGTATGCGTACTTAGCAGGTAAATCCTCTTTGCCCGTTGTTATTTCGTCCACACTTTCGAGTGACGAGAAAAATCTTCTTTTGGCCGTTCTCAAAGCTCATAAGCGGGCTTTTGCTTGGAAGACTACCAACATTCCAGGTATTAGTCCTGATTTTTGCATGCATAAGATAGATGTTGTTGATGATGTTAAGCCCGTTGTCCAGAGACAAAGGAGGCTTAATCCAAATATGAAAGAGGTGGTTAAGAAAGAGGTGATTAAACTGTTAGATGCAGGGATTATTTTCCCGATAGCCGATAGTTCTTGGGTAAGTCCCGTCCACTGTGTTCCCAAAAAGGGGGGCATGACGGTAATTGAAAATGAAAATAATGAACTTTTGGCCACTAGGACTGTCACGGGATGGCGGGTTTGCATAGATTACCGTAAGTTGAATGATGCCACCCATAAGGATCATTTTCCCCTCCCATTTATTGATCAAATGTTGGAAAGACTTGCCGGTAATGAATATTTTTGTTTCTTGGATGGATTCTCCGGGTACTTCCAAATACCCATCGACCCGAAAGACCAAGAAATGACCACTTTTACATGTCCATTTGGTACCTTTGCTTACCGACGAATGCCTTTTGGCTTGTGTAATACCCCGGGCACCTACCAAAGGTGCATGATAGCTATTTTCCAGGACATGCTTGAAACCTCAATGGAGGTTTTCATGGATGATTTCTCTGTATTCGGGAATTCTTTTAGGTCTTGCTTGCATAATCTAGATAAGATGTTGACTAGGTGTGAAAGGGCTCGTCTAGTTTTAAGTTAGGAGAAGTGTCACTTCATGGTGACCGGGGGGATTGTTCTAGGTCATAAGGTGTCTAGGGCCGGGAAAGAAGTTGATAGGGCCAAAATTGATGTGATAGCCAAGTTACCCCCACCTTCCAATGTGAAAGGGGTTCGTAGTTTTCTAGGCCATGCCGGTTTCTACCGGAGATTCATGAAGGATTTCTCTAAGATTACTCGTCCGATGACCCACTTGTTGGAGAAGGACGTACCTTTTGTTTTTGATGAATTTTGTTTAAGTGCTTTTCAGGTATTGAAGGAGAAGTTGACCAATTCTCCCATTATGGTTGGACCGGATTGGAATTTGCCTTTTGAGTTGATATGCGATGCAAGTGACTATGTTGTTGGAGCCGTGCTTGGGCAAAGGGATGATAAGCATTTCAAGCCAATTTACTATGCTAGTAAAACCTTGAATCCCGCCCAGCAAAATTACACTACTACAGAGAAGGAGTTACTTGCGGTAGTCTTTGCATTTGATAAGTTTAGGTCATATCTAGTACTGAGTAAAACTGTTGTTTTCACTTACCACTCTGCTTTGAAGTATTTGTTTTCTAAGCCAGATGCAAAGCCTAGACTGATTCGATGGATTCTGTTGTTGCAAGAATTTGATATTGAAATCAAAGATAAGAAAGGTGCCGAGAACTTAGCAGTTGATCACTTGAGCCGGTTGAAGGACCCAAACCGGGAGGAGCTTCAGGATGGGGAGATTAAGGATAACTTCCCCGATGAATATTTAAATGTCATTTATAACTCTGATGAAGGTCCTTGGTTTGCTGACATTGCTAATTATTTGGTTGCAGGTGAAATACCAAATGATTTCTCAGGACAACAGAAGAAGAAGCTCATATCGGATGCTAAGCACTATTTCTGGGATAATCCATATCTGTTTTGAATTTGTTCAGATGGTATGGTCAGAAGATGTGTTGCAGGAGCTGAAACTAGAGAGATTTTGGATGCTTGCCATTACGGGCCAACCGGAGGTCACTATGGTCCGTCAGTTACAAGTAGAAAGGTTTTTGATGCAGGTTTCTATTGGCCCACAATTTTCAAAGAGGCCCAAACGTTGGTTGAAACCTGTGACATTTGCCAACGCCAAGGAAGCATCACAAAATGGGATGAAATGCCACAGCAAGGAATTCAGGTATGTGAGGTTTTCGATATTTGGGGTATAGACTTCATGGGACCATTCCCACCGTCCAACAAGTTTCAGTACATCCTAGTTGCTGTTGACTACGTGTCTAAGTGGGCTGAAGCCAAGGCTTTGCCCACAAACGACGCGAGGGTAGTTATTGAGTTTTTGAAACAGTTGCTTAGTAGGTTTGGTTGCCCTAGAGCCTTAATTAGTGATCGTGGAACACATTTTGCTAATCATCAACTAGATAAGGTTCTTAAGAAGTATGGTGTTTGTCATTACTTTTCAACTTCTTATCACCCACAGACCAGTGATCAAGTGGAAAACACCAATAGGGCATTGAAAAGAATTCTAGAGAAAACAGTCGGGGATAACCCCAAGGTTTCGTCGAAAAAGTTGGATGACGCCTTGTGGGCGTTTAGGACCGCCTTTAAGACGCCTATTGGCACTACGCCATACAAATTGCTCTATGGTAAGACTTGTCACTTACCGATTGAATTAGAGCATAAGGCATATTGGGCGTTGAGGAATTTGAACCTAGACATGATGGAGGCCGGTGAACTTAGGTTGTTGCAACTTCATGAGCTCGATGAGCTTAGATTAGGTGCATATGAAAATTCAAGACTTTATAAAGAAAAAACCAAGGCTTACCATGACAAAAGGATCCGTAGAAAGGAGTTCAAGGTTGGTGCAAAAGTTTTGTTGTTTTTATCGAAATTTAAAATTAAACAACCAAAGTTAACTTCTAGGTGGATAGGTCCTTTTGAGATTAAACATGTGTATCCGTCCGGGTATGTTGAACTTCTTAAAAGGGACGGAAATGGGTCTTTCATTGTCAATGGTCATAGGCTCAAGTTGTATTTGGAAGAAGAGGGGATGGTTGAAGAAATCCCCATTTTTGATTCACAAGCTTGAAATGGTGACCGAGTCTAGCTCACGACTCGTAAATAAATTAAGCGCTTCTCGGGAGGCAACCTGTGTTTGATTTTGTTTTGTCAAATTGATTTTCATTTGGTTAGATAGGTTTAATTTGTTTTGCCAAGAATGTGCAGGTTCGAATGTGGTGTGAAGCGGATTGAGGTAAGTTTTTGTTTAAAACCAAAAAGTTTTCTGGAAAAGTCCCCCACTGCGCCGCAGTGGGGGTGGTAAAACCGACTGCGCCGCAGTCCATTTCCACGGCCTAACTTGACAATCACCACTGGTGTGAGAAGAAGACTGCGCCGCAGTCCAAAAGCTCGGCCCTTATTGAATAAACCCCACTGCGCCGCAGTGGTGGGAGACCGAAGCCCACTGCGCCGCATTGGGCGTATTGACTGGTCAAGAGGGGGAGCGGGTTTTAAAGTAAAAAAGAAAAGAGGGTAAGATTTCACCACATATTCAACATTCAAAAACTCTCTTATCTTCTTTCTCTCAAAAGCAAAAACGATTACTCTTCCCAAGAACACCCTTGATTTCGGAAATTACTCTCTAATCCACCAACACTTTGCACTTTTCTTTCTCTATTCTCTTAGCTTTTCATCTTTCAATCACTACCATGGGAAAGAATGTAAGTTTTTCTTCTTTATTTTTCTTTTAATCTTGCAAATTTTGATTTTTAGATTTTTGGGTGTAATTGTTGAATTGGTTGGTGGATTTTGTTAATTAAGGGGTATGGATGATAATGTAGTGTTCAATTTCACGAATCTAACACTTGTTCATCCGGATTTGAGTCTAAATCAAACCTAGGGTTTTGAAAAAAAATTGGGGTTTTTTGATGAACAAGTGTAGGGGAGGTTAATGGAAGGATTTGTAGTGTTAAATTGTTGAAAGATTGCTATTTAGTTGGATTATTGCACCCTTTTTTCTGGAAATTCGTGATGAACATAATGAACCTGCCCAGAACCTCAAGTGACTGCGCCGCAGTGGTGGTGGGTTTGATCCACTGCGCCGCAGTCCAAGGCTTGTGACCCGCACGTGTTCAGAACTTCAGACCACTGCGCCGCAGTGAGGGGGTATTGATGCCCACTGCGCCGTAGTGGGGCACTTTCCTGCACGAATTTTCTTTTTTTTAATACGGTTCCTGGTTTGTATTCCGCATTTAACATGTTTATTTGTCTTATGATTTGTGCTTGTAGGATGCTTCAGGAACTGACAAGAGGAAGCAAGTTGAGGAGGGCCAAGGAAGTGGGTCGGCCCAAAAGCAAGCCAAAGCAACACGGGAGGCAGTAGAAGCGCCCACACTAAAGTTTTGGCCAGGGCAGTTAAATGAGAAGCATACATGGTTGGAATTTAGCAGGGTGAAACAACCCCACAAGAACAACTTCCTTAATGAGTTGTTCTCCATCCACAAAGAGGTGGTTTGCCCACCTAGGTATCTCGCCCCCACTGCCGCTCAGCATTTCGGCATTCAAGCCGACATTAACGGGTGGTTTAGGATAGAAGCTCAGGTTGGTTATAGGTTGGTTGTGAGCGATATGTGGCATAATGTGTTCAACAACCGGGAGCCTGTGTATAAGGAGTTGTGTTTGGAGTTCTATTCAACTCTGAAGGTGACAAAAGACTTGAATAAGGTGAAGGACATTTTTGAGGAGCTGTGTGTGACTTTCTACTGTGGGGGTGTTGCGAGAAAGATTTCTATAGCCCAGTTTGGCTATTATACTGACATGTACACTCTGGACCAGTTAAAGAGTAGCGAGTTCAGAAGTTTGTTGACGCAGGGCTTATATGTTAAGCAGACTTTTGATGGTGAGTCCATTCCTCAATATTGGACTCGGATTACAGGTGGTGAAGCTTGGCTGTCTGGGGCATCAGGTAGTGTTTCTAAGATCAGGAGTGTGCGATTGAGGATGCTTCATCGTATGATTGTCACGTTTCTGGTACAACGGTCCACTCACTGGGACAAGGCGTACCAGACTGATCTCTGGTTGATGAAGTTGTTTGCTGAGGGGGCGCCTAGGAGGTTTGCTTTGGCCCCCATTGTTGTGTTGGATAGGATGTGGAACCACTCCGACTCGGAGCGGGTTTTGGGGCACTTTGTTACTATGATTTATCGGCGCATGGGCATTTTTGATACGGATGAGTGCCAGACCGATCTTTCGCCCCCTATCTTTCAGGAGACCTTGACTGAGGCCGATTTAGTGAGGGCCAAGATTGTGAAGAAGATGACGCAGACGGAGAACTCTAGACTGCTGGATGACACTGGGTTTATTGCACCGCCTCCCATTGTGGAGGGAGCTGGGGATGTTGAGATGAGGGATGCTCCACAGGAGCAACCCAGGAGGCAGGGTCCCACTGGTATAGGCTTGACCCCGTTGAGCACCCAGCTCCAGCAGATCTACGAGGAGCAGCAGGCCAGCCGCCATGCTTTCGATGACTACCAGCGGCGAATGGATCAGGAGGTGAGTTGGTTAGGGTCACAGCAGACCCATACTAACTATACTTTTGATTACTATCAGCCGATGTGGCAGGCCCAGTACACGGGGACGGAGTTTGTGCAGCCTGACCCGATTCCACCTTTCATCCCTCCACCTATCCGTGTTCCACCATATCGACAGGATGGCGGTTCTTACTTCTTCACGCCATCCCAGATGTCCCCACGGCCCCATGACTTGGGAGGATCTCCCCGAGGGCCAGTTCAGTTTAGTCGGTACACAGGTGGTGATGCTGGAATTTCCTCCTCCATGCTTAGTTTCTTTACAGGTGCCAGTTCTGGATTTGCTGATTTTGCTGGCGGCTCTGGACAGGAGATGATCAGCCGGGTGGCGGATATGGCGGCTCAGGTTCAGCAGGTACACCAGAGCAGGCTACCAGCTGGGTGGATGATTTGTTTGGCCCACCAGGCGCTCCGTATGGTTATCATGGGCAGCAGCAGTGATGAGGATGACTTCCATCCGGTACCGTGGGATGGGGTCATATGTTGATTGATATTCATTCATGCTGATTGATTGATTACTGTATTTTGATACATTATTTTCTTTCTTTATTTGTGTTGGTATCCACCCTACGAGGTGATAAAACATTGTATTTGTTTCTTTTTCTTTTTCTTTTAGTTGTTGCATGAACAAGTAGATATACGTATTGCTTTGATCTATTTTGGGTTGTTTTGATGGAATTTGAGCAGGTTATTACATTCGATAGCTATAGCGCAACTCAAGTGTGGGGGGAACCCCTTGGATTCCCTTCTCATCTATTCTATGGCATCAATGTGTTGATTGTGTGATGGTGTGCGTATGCTGACAGTAAGTTCAGCGCCATATTTGTATTGCTATGTTTGATGCATACACTACTCTCGCACCTTCCGTTTTGGCACAAGTTGTTTATCCCGCCAACCAAAGTGTCCTTCCTATTTCGGAAGTGCCATTTGTGACACGGGGTCGATAACTTGTTTCAAAACGGAATGTGTCCTCGTTCTGGTATGTGCTTTTATTTTTCTATGTCGCTTACCCCCTATTTACCTTTGTTTGACCGAATATGGACATTGAGGGCATTGTCCATCTTAAGTGTGGGGGGGGGGGGGTGGCAAATAGGTTTAAGCTACCGGGTTTATCATTTTTGTTGTTGTTTTGCCATTAAGATTTTTTTATCAGTTTTGTTGATATGTCCCTCTCGTAGGCCTTTGGATCTTATCTAGGGGTATGAGTCTCTCTTTTGAGCTCTTAACTGTGATGTGCATGTTTATTAAAACTAGTGATATTAATTTGGCGGAATAACAGAAATTGATATGATTTTTAAAACTTGAGTTGAACTTGTCCCTGTGGTAAATTGCTTTTGACACTTAACTGATTACTTATTAAGCAATTTTACTACAAAATGTTTCCTTGACAAAAAGTTTTAATTGGCGAAGTGTGTCCTGAACGGTTATTTGGCTAGTCCTTCGGGATTGATAACATTACTTGCATACTCGTATATATTCAAAACACCCAATTGTGAGATTTCATCATTTCATATATAGTGTGTCAGGTGACGGTTTTGGTTTGTTTGCTTCGTAAATACGTCCCCCTCTTAGGCTCTTGGATTTATTCAGGAGTAAGGGTTTTCGTTTTGATGCCCTGCACTAAGATGTGCGTGTTTGAGGTATTTCTAAGCCATTTCCGGGTTCTTTTCTTGATAAGAGTATACCGGTGATGTGTTGATTCTAGAACTTGGCCTGGTGATCGTGACGAGTACATTGGATGACGAATTGGCATTTAGGTTTGACCATACTTTTTATTTCCTTCTTTTCATTTTTCTTTTGTATATCCATTTCCCTAGTATACAACCATATACATATATTTGTCTATATTCACACAATTTTCTTTTATTTTATACCTTAGCAATATATACACATATACATCACTATAACTCACCTTCCCATTGTATAAATCCACTTATTCATGTAAACTTTACCTAATTATACCGTTAGTCTAATCTGGAAGCCATTGATTGTCATTGGTTTGTTTGGATGGTTTGGGAGAGTTTCAATGGGTTAAGTTATTGAAGATTGTCTTGGATTGTTCAAACAAAGAAAGTGAAGTGTTATAGGCATGTTTATCATTGTAAGAGGGTATCTACTAGTAGAGTAAAAATGGTTCAAAAGGAATCAATAGAATGAAAAAAAAAATTAAAAAAAAAAAGAGGAAAAGAAAGAACTTGGGCTACTAGTAGGTATTTCTCAACTTTAAATGTCTAGAAAGTTGTTGTATCATTAATTTTGGAAGATTTGGTTGATTATAAGTTGTTTGAAGTTGATACACCACAATGGTGTCGGGCTTGCTTGGTACTTTGGAGGTGTTCTCGGGAAAGCATCTTATGGGTTAGTGGTTTGTTGGTAATCAATGGTATGGGTTGATTAGACTAATTTGTTCATATTCATTATAACTTATACTTTAAACTCTTACCTTTCACTTTAAATCAATAAACTTCCCATATCCTATTGTACATATTCCTTATACATAGTTTTAGTTTACAACCACCCTTAATGCCTATTTTGACAATGTACTTGATCCTTGCGCCTTAATGGTGGAGTGACGATCCTGGTTCAAGCCTATGGTAAAAGAGTATACATCACGACTGAGCTATGAGTGATTCTTCATATATTCAACCCCGAAAGTATGTTTGTTGGAGTAGAATGATATTGATAGGATCGGTTGTTTTCATTTATGCTTAGTTGATTATCGTGGCTTGCGGATTGTTCAGGTGTTGTCAAACATTTCGAGTTTTCATTTAAGATTAAAACTGCTTCACCCGTTTTCTGTCATTGGACATGCTTGGTGTTGCTTCTTTTTGATACTTGTCATTTGTTTGATAGTTTGATTGTCAAGGATTACTTTTTCTTAAATTCCGGATTTGCTTGAGGACAAGCAATGCTCAAGTATGGGGGGATTTGATGTGGCTAATTTATACCCATTACCCACATCGTTATTGGCCATTTACTATATGTTTTAAGTCATTTTTGTATGCATTTGGCGAGTTTATGGTGTTTGTTAGTGTTTACAGGCTCTAAACAGGATACGCGTTCATTTGGTACATTTTCGGATGATTATTGGCCTGGAAGTGCAATATGATGTTAAGAGTTGATTTGAGTGGAAGAAACGGCAGATTTTGGCAAGTATCGTGATCGAAAGTAGTTGGTTCTGTACAAGTTATGACTGCGCCGCAGTAGGGATGCATGTAGCCCACTGCGCCACAGCCAAAATCCTCGGAAACAAATGAAGATTGCCCCACTGCGCCGCAGTGGGGGTCGTAAGTGAATGACTGCGCCACAGTTAGGAAAGGAGGAAAAGAAGCCGTGGAAACGTACTGCGCCGCAGTGGTGGTTTGCTTAACTACTGCGCCACAGTCACCTTCAAGTCAAAGTCAAGACCACCTCACTGCACCGCAGTGAGGGAAGGCTCAACCCCACTGCGCCGCAGTGGGTGCACGGGAGGACAGACCTTGCCTTGTTTCTGCATCAGATTTTGGAGGAGTATAAATAGAAAACCCTAGGTCGAAAATCAGGCATCAAAAATCTTTCTAGGAGCTGTTCTACAAGGGTTCTGCTTCCTCCAATCAAGATTATTTCTTAGGCGGATTCGTTGAAGATTCACGGGCACCCATCTGGATCGTATCTACTTATTGTCTTGCATTTTACTTTCTTCAAACGATTGGTACATCATGTTTCTCTTCTATTTTATTTATTATTGTGAATTGATCATGAGTGGCTAAACGTTTAATCATCCACCTTGATGAAACTAGACGGATAATGTGATTGCAATATTTTTAATTCAAAAGGGTTTATTTAATTATCGTTGTTCTGTGATCTTGATGATGTTAACTTTTTTCATTAATTAATTTTGATATTGGTTGCATATGATTCTTCATTGGTGGTACCAGTTGAATGTGTATGTGATTTTAAAACGGTTACTTGTCTATAAGTAATTATCACTAGTTCATGGTATGATAGTAAATATCATTTTAAGAAAAAGATTAATTTTGTCAACGTGATTGATATCGGTTGGTGGTACCACGCTATTGTCACATAGGTACAATTGATAATTTGATAGTAAACAAAACTGATTAATAGAAGAATTGTCTTAGTTTTTGATATCGGTTGGTGGTACCACGCTATTGTCACATAGGTACAATTGATAATTTGATAGTAAACAAAACTGATTAATAGAAGAATTGTCTTAGTTTTGGTGGTACCGGCTTGGATAATTCGATTAGTAGTTAGGTGATTCGATAATTTGATCACGGTTGGTGGTACCACGTGAGTATCTTAATCTTGTCACGATTATCTTTAAACTCTAGAGAATTTGTTCTTCATTAAATGCAATCACATTTGAAGTCGAGGGAAATCAAGGTGGATGACTTTTAATTATATTATCTGAAGTTCCATTTAAATTTATGCAATTATTTTGCAAACCAATTTACTTTATTTGTCAAAAGGATTTTTCAAAGCAACACCCGTTTTTCAAACTATTTCATAAGCAACTAATCATTTCCCAATCCCTGAGAACGAACTCAGACTTATCTTTTAACTATATTACAAACGATCGGGTCCACTGCTCGTGAGTGCGTAGTAGTGAGTTTTTGGGTAGTTTTAGTTTATAAATTTAAAGCTCGATTTTGCACATCAATCCCCGTTACTTTAGGGCAATCTCCATTACCTATTCAGAGATGACAGAGAGCGATGTTGCACGGTTTCGCCGCTGCTATTGTCGGTCCAGTGATCCTGAGATTAGGGTTCCAGGCCGGAATGAATCCATATTGGCTGCTCCTTCCGGATTCATAGGTATGTATACTGCTCCGTTTTCCGGTGGCAATCTTAGGTTTCCCCTGTCTCCATGGTTATTAGGTATCCTTGATCGTTTTGATCTATATCTTCTTGCTGTGCACCCCTTAGCTATTACCATGATAATGTCTTTTGTTGCTATTTGTCATGCATATGAGGTGGAGCCTGGGGTACGTACGTTCAGGTATTTTTTTCAGGTGGGTTAATCGTGATGGTTGGGCAATGATGGAGGAGAGGCCTGGTAGGTTGTTTTTTGGCATAGGTGACTCTGATATGTTGGATTGGTGACCAGGTTTTTTGTTTTTTAGTGAGCAATATGTTCATCGAGTCTTCAGGAGTGTGTGTGATAGGGGTAGGTTAAATTCGGACTTATTTCTTTTTGATGATGATTATGTGGGGGGTTGTTTTGGAGAATCCTCTGGTGCACCAATTACGAAGGTCACCATTCATGCTGGTCGTGTATCCCACAGTTATTTTATATTTGTGTGGGATTACTTTATCATGGGAGGGCTCTCCTGATATTCCTGTGCTCATCTAGTGTTGTGAAGGTACGAATTATGTCTTTTTTATCTTGACTTTCTTCGATTTGTTTCTTATTGTCCATATGACGTTGTGTGCAGAGTTGACACTTAGGAAGGCTATAACCATGAATCCTCAGGGGATGGTGATTGGTAGGAGGCCCAGGGGTTCTTCTGATGGGGAAGAGCCCTTTTTTGCTGGTGTCGGGGTTCCTCCTCCGAAGAGGCCTCATATTGAAGAGGGTCCTTCCACGGCTGATTCCCCTGTCATCATCTTGGATTCTCCAATTAGGGAAGAGGTTATTGTGACTGCTACTGCTCCGGTGACTGCTATTGGAGATTGTCTATTTACTCCATTCTGTTGCTTCTGCTCGTTTGGCATTTTAATTCCTGATGTTTATATTGCCATAGCTGGACGTAGGCCTGGAAAGGAGCAAGTTGATGAAAATGGAGCCACTACAACGAGGGCAAGGGCTTCGAGAGTTGCTGAAACTGGAGCTACTATAACGAGGGCAGCCGATGCTATGGCTTCAGGTGTTGGTGGTTCATCTACCGGTGCTCCTGCAACTGGTGAGCCTTCTTGTGGGTTTTTGGTAGCCCTTGTATGTGTTTTCATATTAAGGCTTCGATTGTTCTTACTTTTCTGGATATACTTTCATGTAGGGACTTCTGTCTTTGAGGCTCTGCCTGATCCACAGCTTTGTCGACAGAGTTTGAACATGATGGTCCCTGGTCACCTAAGGGTGATGTTAGATACTATGCCCGCTTAGAGACTTGTTGAACTTTCTGACCAAGCTTCCTTTGCCTCCGGGGTGATAAGTTCAGCAACTGCAGCAAGGATGCACCATCTTGAGGAGAGCTTAGAGAGACATAGATCAGATTGGCTTCTCTTAGAGCTGCTTCTTCTACCTCGGCGGTTGAGTCCTTGCAAAGGGAGTTAGCTGATTCTCAGGAGGCGTTGTCCCTGGCTACCCAAAGTCTGGACGCTGCTCATCAGCGTATTGCCTCTCTTGTTTCTTTGGGGCCTACTGGCTTAATTGAACACCCAGAGACAGAGCTCGAGGATGCCAGGAATGCTAACCGGTAGATCATCTCTAGTGTTATACTGCATGTGTTTCGTATGCTGATGAGAAGCCTTGAGTTTGATGAAAGCCTTGATGAATTGATCGAAGCCAACCGGGTTGACGCTCGTGCTCTGTTTGCTTTGTGTCTGGAGAGTCAGCGAGTTCTTACTCTGAGGGGAAATAGGGAGAACTTCCTTGGTAAGCCTGGTAGGATTGATGAAGCGGAGGAGGCACTAAGGAATATTACTTATCCTTATATTCAGCAAATAGCCTCTAATCCTAACGTTTCTGTTTCTGATTTGTATACTATTAGGCCTCGAGGAATGTAAACAATGTTTTGAAATTGTTTGAATGACTTCTTTTTCTCCATGTTGCTCCGTCTTGTTTTTTTTCTGATAAGAGAATGATGTCTCTCATTCTTGCATTCCTTTTAAAGGAATGTCTAACATACTGATGCTTATGTACTTCGATCATAAGGAAAGAGTAACTTATGCATTAGCCTCATGGGTTATTACCTCATGCTTATTTTGAAAAGTCTTATGGGCGTCCCCTTAACAATTCAAAGATTTAAGATTTTATGCGCATTTAGGATAATATTACGATCGTTTTTATTTATTTGGGAGCTTGTAAGTACATGGCAGGAGGATTTTTACAAAAAAGAATTTGTATTTTTCCTAGCTGCTACTTTTATGCTGCCCTATTTGCTTCATTTAAGTTGCTTACCCCGAGAGGAGAACGTGATCCAACCGGTCTTAATGCCTTTCGAAGTCTTTTGCTTAACGTTGTCTTCGTCCTCCGATTCTCCGGAGCTTTCTGTGCTTTCCGCCTCAAAGGATCCTTCATCTGTGGGGGGCCCCATTCGTCCCCTGGGGCCTTTCTGGATAATTCTTCGGTTGCGTTTATGCAGGGGGACGGAGGTTTCACCCTTTGCGACTGATGGGGAAATTATCGTTTGCATCCCTCCTCGAGATTTATGTTGCACGCATCCGTGTATTGTGGACACTATCATCTCGAACTTCCTCAACCCTTCCCTGCCTAATAGCATGTCGTAGGGTTAATTTTCTCTTATTACTATTGCCAAGATTCTTGCAGTTCTTCGCCATGGGAATCCTCTGATGGTAACATCCAACCATATTTGTCCCAACGGGCGAGTTCGTTCACTGGCGAATCCTACCACTTCGCCTTTTGGCGGTAGCATAGTTTCTTGCAATCTTTTCGGCAATCGGAGGAAGCTCCGTTCATAGATTATGTCGCGTCCACTTCCCGTATTAACTTGTGTATTTTTTTAGGCACACACTACCTATGTTGACCCTTATGAGTACCGGGTTTACCGAGCCCTGTCCATCCAGATCACCAAAGTGGTAGTAATTTGGCCCTTCTTTGATCAATGTACTTGATAGTATCCTTCTCCGGTGTTCATCCTGTTCTGGCTCGTCGAGGCTCGGCCTAGTTCTTTTGACCAGATGCGGCAGTTTGTTTTCTCTAGCCGCGTCGTCTATCTGTCTTAATAGCTCTCTACAATAATCTGTGTTGTGTCCATATCCGTTATGGAAGCAACAAAATTTGTCGAGATTTCTTGTTCCTTTTCCGGATAGCGGTATCGGCCTTACGAACGTCCTTGCTATATCCTCCGTAGATAGGATTTCCGATGGAGTTTTGCGGAGGTTGGCTATCGTTCTTTTATAGCCATTGATTTTGTAAACAGGGGATGATTCTTCCACATGTGGATCCTCACCAACCTCTGACTTTTTTGTATTTTTCTTCGTGGTGGTCTGCCATTTAGCCATAGCCTTTTCTGTTATATCTTCTGCGTTTTTCCAGTCATGACATTTGCTGACTAAGTCTGAATAACTGGCTGGTTTGCTGAGGCAAGGGTGTCGTATCAGTCCTTTCGACCGGAGCCCATGTATAGCCCCAAATATCCTCCCCTGCTCGGATAGACGCACAAGGTTTTGTGTCTCATTTCCGTACCGCCGCAGGAAATCTTCTATCTCTTCATCCTCCTCCTGTTGTATTTCGTGCGCCCGAAGGTGGGAACCAAATTCTTCCATCAGCTTTGTTTTGAAGCTTTCGGCGTCGTGTATACTTTCCTCCCGTAGCTTTTCCAGCCACTCCCTAACTTTTCCATATAGGAGGTAAAGTATAACATGGCAAATTTCCGCGTCACTCCATCCTTCGAGCTGGGCTATATCATTAATTTTCTGGAGGAAGATATCGACTTCGGATGTGCCATCACACTAGGGAAGCTCGTGGGCATCCAACAATCTTACTGGCGGCACCTGCTGGCGTAGCTTTTTCGCAAACTGTACACACAACCCTTTGTACTTAGGCCGTGATTTCGCCGAGGTGGCTTCGCCCTTCTTAGTTTCAACCGGGGGGTCTACCTGGGGATGATGTGGTGCCGCAAACACGTATGGGTAGTACCATGATCCCTGTTTTGGCACCGGGCAACCTCCAGCTAAAGGTAGCATTCCCTCGAGCTGGGGTTGCGTTGTCCCGTTCAGGTAGAAGCACTCCCCATGATAGTACGACGGGCATATCGGTTGATACGGCTGTGTCGCACTGATGGTCATAACGTCCACTGGGGCCCCTTGGTGTGGCTTATAAGCGGGGTAGGTTGGGTAAACTACTCCCGTCCCTTTTGCTGCTTCGGAGCTACCTATGGTACGGAGCTCTAATGGTCTAGCTCCGTATCTGTCTTGAGACTTGGTCTTTTCCCCTGCCTTTGCTGAGTTGGTCCCTTGAGTCGGGTCTCGGGCCTTGTTTTCTTTTGAAGGTTCTAGTGCCCGAGGCGGAGGACTGTCCTGATCTGTAGAATCAAGAGTTTTTGCAGCACCTTCTCCCACTCCTGAGACCATGTTCCTTTTGCTAGAGCTTCGTATGGGTATATCATCAATAACCAAGTTTTGTTGTTACTATTTTACCATCACGAGTTGCTAACAATAAATACCAGTATTTTGTTATAGCAAAAAGAATAATATGGTTTACGTAATAATACAAGTATAAATAAATTAACCTTAGGTGGCGGTGTTTGTTGACTTGCCTGACTTTCTTGACTTTCTTCCGTCTCTTCTTCCACTATCTTGTTTCAAGGGTCGGAGAAAGTGTGACCAGTGCCTACAAATATATGAAATTAAGTCGTTATACTTGACATATAATATCACTACTCAAATATCATTTAGATCTTGCTAACTGATTATAATAAAAACTCGTAAATTTGGTTGTTGCTATAATACTAAACAAAAAGATCACAAATCAAACCCATATTCATAATTGATCAGAAGATCAAATCATCATAATTAAATTAGTAATTCTTACAATTAAATTGTTATGCGCCAAATTTATGTTACTTTCATATAATTATATCTACAGCAAGACCCAATGTGGTAGGATTGTGTTTCCATGACATCAAGGTAACAATATGTTATTTACAGACATCTTTTGATGTTTGGAATACACAATTAAAGTATGAAACTGCAGCCTGCTTTCAACATTCTGCTATTGTTGGATCATAATAGGGTAACCCAAATGAAGCTTCTGTATCTAAACCTTCGAAAGACATCTTCTTTATTAAACATCAAAGTACATACAATGAATCAACATCGTTTTAATTAATTACTTATATCAAATTTATGTAAGTAACATACGATAGATTAGATATACCAAAATAAAATTTGACAAAACAAGTTTATGTTGTCGATGCACACATCTTGATAAGTTGGCAAATAGTGTCATTAATTATCATTATTTTGGCCTATGTAAATAAGATCTGACAAAACAAATAAGAAGAAAGAAACGAAAGAACATACCAGTTTTTGATTTAAGGTGGAGGAGAGCGGTGGCGGACGTGGGTGGTGATGGTATGGCAAGCGGGTGGTGATCGATGAACAAGGTGGCAGCAAGTTGGTGTGGTAGAGAGAAAGTCTGCTGGCTTACAATTTGTGTTTTAGGGTTTTAAATAAAACCGGGTTTGAAGTAATATGCACATGGATCGGGTCAATCGCAAGGATATATTGCGATCCGCAAGCTCCTCTTGCGATCCGCAAGTAATGCTTGCGATCCGCATCTCCTCCTTACGGTCTTAAGATTCTGTGGGTATTTTTGGTGAATTCGAAAAAAGTTAGGAATTTTCGTATATTGAAAATACAAAAATAATGTTTGTGATCCGAATCTCCTCCTTGTGGGTATTTTTGGGCATTTTTGGTTATCTAGGTTATTTTCTCTAATAATAATGATAATAATAATAACATAAGTAATAATATATGTTATTTGTTTAAAGGCTTTTTGGTAAATTTGTAAACATTCCATTGCAATGTTAAACATTTCATCCATTTTATGATGGAATCTTAAATTCCATGATATAAAGAATTTGATGGAAAGTTTGTAATTCCAATTCCATCATTTTTTCCAACCAAATATGGTAAATGATGAAATTCAAATTCTAATTTCTATAAATTTGTGAGAATTCCTTGAACCAAACACACTTTTATACTTGTGCTTTTGGCACTCATGTACGCCCATAATACTTAAAAAATTCAAAGGTTAGGATTAACAACTTTATTAATAAAGTTGTGGATCTCAATTTGCTTGTCGAGGAAAAAAAAGATATATGTTTCTTGATTGAAGGGCTAGATATCCAATCCAATTCGTAAAATTAAGAAAAGTATAAAAACCATCGGTATTTTCATTTTTCACCACAAAAACCATCCTTATTTTCAAAAGTCAAACTTCACGCGCCACCATCTTTGAACTTTTCAATTTCTTTTAATAATTTTTTAAATAAAGAAAATCTATATCTGGAGTCCTTCCACATTAAATGGAACACTGTATGCCTAAAGTTCTGAAATTCCTTTACAAAGCTAGAAATCTAATTAGCGTCGCCACCATCAGTTCTTCCTCCGCCGCCTCGGTTGCCGCCATCGCATCTTCTCCCAAATTCTCAACTACATCCGCCGCCGCCGCCATGGACGATCTCCAAACCCTAAAAACACGTCTCTGCATCATCGGCAGCGGTCCCGCAGCGCACACTGCTGCCATCTACGCCGCACGTGCGGAAATCAAACCGGTTCTATTTGAAGGATGGATGGCCAACGACATCGCCGCCGGCGGACAGCTCACGACGACGACCGACGTGGAAAATTTCCCTGGTTTTCCGGATGGTATCTTAGGGTTTGAATTAATGGAAAGATGCAAACAACAATCTGTTAGATTTGGTACTGAGATATTTTCTGAAACTGTTAATAAAGTAGATTTCTCGAAAACTCCATTTAAGGTGTTTACAGATAGTAAGACTGTTATTGCTGATAGCGTTATTGTTGCAACTGGTGCCGTTGCGAGGCGGTTGAGTTTTCCGGGTTCGGGTGAAGGGAAATCAGGGTTTTGGAATAAAGGGATTTCAGCTTGTGCTGTTTGTGATGGTGCTGCGCCGATTTTTAGGAATAAGCCGTTAGCGGTTATTGGTGGCGGTGATTCTGCTATGGAAGAAGCTAATTTCTTAACTAAGTACGGTTCCAAAGTTTATATTATTCATAGGAGGAATGAGTTTAGGGCGTCGAAAATTATGCAACAAAGGGCTATGAACAATCCTAAGATTGAGGTTATATGGAACTCGGCGGTGGTTGAGGCATATGGTGCAGAAGGGAAGTCAGTCTTAGGAGGGTTAAAGGTGAAGAATGTGGTGAGTGGTGAGGTTTCTGATTTGCCGGTGAACGGGTTGTTTTTTGCTATTGGGCATGAGCCTGCAACTAAGTTTTTGGATGGGCAGTTGGAACTTGATTCTGATGGGTATGTTGTGACTAAACCTGGATCAACTGTTACAAGTGTTAAAGGTGTTTTTGCTGCTGGTGATGTTCAAGATAAGAAGTATAGGCAAGCTGTTACTGCTGCGGGGTCTGGTAAGTAAAACGAAACTTGATTTACTTCTCTGGTGTTTAATATTTTTTTATCTGCTTATTGATTCTGCCTGCCATTTTATTCGATGCATATGTCATTAGTTTGCTGGCTTTGTTTAATGGAACATTTTTGTTGTATGTTACTTAGGGGATTTGGGATTCATGACATAAACTGATTTCGTACACTTGATAATTATGTTGTTAGATGCATTTATTATCTGTTTTGTTAGTGATATTTTAGAGTTTGGATAATGGGCTAGTCCACTAATGGGTGATTGAGGTAGTCTTCGACGAAGGTCGTAATGAATCGGGTTGGGTGACGGGTGACCTGAAAGAAGAATCGTCCGAAATTTTGAACTCTCTATTGGTAGTTAGTGTTAAGTAGGATTAGAAGGGTTATATTGTGTTATTTTATTTCCCTTTGAATGACAATTGACAAATGTTGGTTATTAGTACGTAGTTTTCCCCAAGTTAGTAATCAAACAACAATGCCCGGGTTTGAACCCTAGACCTCTAAAGAGGTCCCCCCCCCCCCCCCCCCCTGGACCACTGCTATAAAAGTTCATTGGCAGTTATATTGTATTAATAGAAATCCATGTATATATAGACTATCAATAATAATCGATACACATTTTAGATTTGAGAGTATTTATGCATTGGAAACACACTTTGAGCCACATTAACCCATTTGACGTGCTTGGCCCATTTGACCAATTTTCTCCTCACCCATTTGCCAGTCAGGGGATCCTGATTTGGTCTGGTTATATTTAAATATTTTATGTCAACAGTTACCACCACTGTGACATATTCCTGTAAGGGGTGTAATGTAAATTGGCACCACATCATTATCTATGTTATCAATAGATACGCGTCCTCAAGAAAAATAGCGGTCCCACTATTAGTGGCGCTATTTTACCGATATCAGTGCTATAGCGGTCAAAAGAGTGGTAAAATAGCGGTGCTATAGCCTTTTTTTTTTGTCCCAAACTTGAAAGAAGCACTAATATTTGCAAGTAGTAACACTAACGTTTTAAATATTCACACTTTTAAGCTTGACTTTTGCTATTTCTATTAAGTATATAAAGTATTAATCGATATTTTTATTAAATATTAAGTATTAAGAATTATATATATAGATATTGCATAATATTTTAATTACCGCTATACCACCGCTATCTCACCGCTATAACCAATATAGCATATAGCGGACCTTGACCGCTACACCGCTATTTTAGTAGTTAACTACTTAGATCATTATTTAATGGACTTTGTAGTTGAAAAAGTTTTATAAATCATTTAGAGTTGACTAATAGTGATGATGTTTCCAGACTATATAATTTTTATAAAAAAGGATTAGTGTATGATTTGATATCTAGGCATAAATGCTTAAAAAGTTATTTGCAGGATTATTCCACATAAAGCTTGTCAATTGCTACCTTCTAGATGCATATTTGATTCTAGAAAAGACTTGTAATATTATTATGTGTGAGTTGCATGTATATTTTAAAAAGTGTTTAGGTATATGATTAGACTTAGACTTGGATCTTTATCCTTATCAACTGGCTTGTATACCTTTTAAAGAGTTATAGAATTAGTGTTACGTACCAGGTCCTTATTCTGGCCTTCTGGGAAGGATTAAACCTGGGACATTAGTTAGTTTGCGCATAGAAATGATATTTCGTAGAAAGAATGGAACAGAGAGATTTATGGTTTAAGATTTTTGTTTCATTGCCTGATCTCATGTGATCTGTATCGCTAAAAATTACAGCCTATGAAGAATGCCTTATACACATTATTACATCTTCCAGGATCGATATTACCAACCTGTATTAGTGTATTGTCAAAATTCGAAATTAACACCGCTCCCCAGGTTGCATAATTATTAGCAACATGTCAGACTAAGTGTATCATTTGATAAGTCATTCGTTTCTTTTTCGATCCCTCAGCTTAGATTTTGTAAGAAATGCATATTAAGTTAAAGAAGTGAATTAAGTAAATAATGAGCCTTCACAACAGGTTTAAAGCAGTGCTTAATGTAGAATAGCAAAAGCGCAGTGTATGATATAGTTTGAAGTATGAACTAGTGTAGGTAAATTCTTATGTATCTTATACATGACTTATTCATCTATTGTGCCATTAGGTTGTATGGCAGCATTGGATGCAGAACACTACTTACAGGAAATTGGATCCCAAGAAGGAAAGAGTGATTGATGAATGGGTGACCTGCTAATATTCTTGATTTATTATGATTACATTCTGCAACATTGTAAGGATAAGTCCCTATAATTGGTTTGTTTTATTTGCTTGATGAAAGAATTGTTGAAACTGATTTCAGTTTCAGCGTATTTGTATTTGTTACTTGATTTGTTGGCTTAAACTGCCAATAATTTATCCGTTCATTTGAAATCTACTTATGTTAGATAACTGTATTGTATTAATGGCTCCCTACTTATGAGGATTGAACCCATGACCCCTCACCGCATATATATGTTGTGTATATTGGTGCCTTGGTGGCTTTTTCTACACCTATAAAGTTGTGTTTTAAATTTATTTTTGTTATCTTATGAACAATTTATTATGCTTTTATATGTGAATGAACATTTCACATGAAATTTAATATATAATTTAAAAGTTTTTACAGTTATCCTAAATTCAATAGGTGTATATGTTAGTAAAATAACACATTGTGTAAGTGTGTATAAACCCGAATATGCGCTTGTATCTTGGGCCATCATTCTTATAATAACTTAATTTATATTAGTTTAAAGAAAAAAAAAAGGTCTTTCTACTTGTGTTAATTTAACACTTACAAATTGGTTTTGTCCAAGAAGATACAAATAAAATAACTGGAAACATAACTCATTTGTCACTTCACTTGTACGGAGTTGGTTGGTCTTCAATCTGTGGCTGACACACCAAAAACATGTTGTCTAGTTTGGTAAAAGACATGGTAACCTGAGTCGTATTTTTGCTCTGGAACGAATTCGCGGTACAAATTCGTAGTTCTCTAGGTCCATAAAATTCAGTTTAGAGGGCTAGGCTCATTTCCATTAACCGCAGAACAATCCGGTAAGATATATCCGAAGTTAGAATACAAATAATTGATTTGACTAATATCGACTCCAAATTTTCAAGTGTATTCAATACTGATCAAAAATTAAAATTAAAGTACATTATAAATCTTTAAACTTTAAGGCAGCATGGTTGATTCAGTGGTAAACATCCTTGCCTCTGGGGACAAAGTTTATGGGTTCGATCCTCATCCAATGCAAAGGTTGGAGGGTCTTTTCTACCATTTAGGTAGAAATTGGAAACAACCTCTCTACTTAGGTAGAAATAAGGTCTGCCTACATCTTAACCTCCTCCATATACCGTCGAGGTATTAAGGCTCAAACCCGCAGAAGGCGGCACTGAGCAGTTGATTTTAATAAATCTTTAAACTTTAATAACATCACGTGACATTCTAATGGCCTACATTTCATGATGCCTACATTATAAATCAATTGATTTTCGCATGTGAAACACATTCTTCAAAGAGGAGAAACTAGCAACCCCATATCCTTAATTACTTAAATAACATGTGACATTCTAATGGCCGAAACCAATTACACATGGTTGCTGCCAAATTGCAAGAAATTCAAATAAATGAATGACTTTTCTTTAATTATGTGCCCGTTTGGAATATTCAATCATGGAAAGTAGGCATGTGGCATGTTTTTTTACGACCGTCTTCAATGGCCTGCTCGCGGCCTGTTTGTCTCGTGCGCACCGGTCCCTGGTGTGCCCGTGTTGGGGGTCCGACATTTAAGCTACCGTGCAAGACAGATTTAAGTTTGTGGGAGCACACTAGTTCGTTTGGTTTTATGAGGTATTTCTTAAAAAGATTATGTATATAGTTTGTATATTCTTTGATATAAGTATATTGTGCGTATACATGTACTTGTGTAGAGATAGATATGAGTGAGATGTTGTTCTTTTTAGTTTATATTTATTTATATATATTTTTATAATAAAGCAACAACCCCTTTTTTTATACCCAAGAATTGAATTACCTAAAATATGTCTCAGAACTGACAAGCACCCGGAAGCACTAAACCAATAAGCTAGACCTCCCTACGGGGCATGGCACCTTTAGCCAGACCGTTCCGCTCGTGCTTCTCCTTGCGTCTTGCACTAGAACAGGGAAATAGGAAGTAGACGAAAAACTAGAGATGAGAGAAGCAAGCCCAGAAAGAGAAGGAGAGGTAGGAAACTACGAGCTAACCCAACACCAACCCAATAGAGCTAGCCAGTAAGCTCAGGCTAAGAGTTGGGTCAATCTCCATGCACTAGACCCCTTTACTAATAAAGGAAAGCTTGCCTTAATTGAAGTAGGGGCTGCGAAGGCGTATAAACTTGCTTAGCCCAAATAAGTCTAAAAGTTTGGGCTAGGCCGTAGTACCTACAGAGGAAGGGGCACCATCCCCGGCGTCCCATCCACACACTCTGCTGAGACAAAACCAAGACCGGCAAGGTGCTACAAATTCAGACTTTCTTTTTGATGCTGCGATCACATAAAAACATAAACTTTGAGGCTCAATAGCTAAATACATGGCAATTGAATCATAAGCCGAGATCATAAAGAGCATACTGCGAGTAGGAAGTGGAATTAATACAATTGATTCAGAAGCATCAAACCTCTCTTGTTCGGAAGAATCGAAACACATCGAAAACTTTTCACCTTTCCCTCACGGTACTTGTACACTATCGGTCATTGAGGAATACTAAGGCTTAGAGGGTGGTCCCCCTTTTTCGCGTAAAAGCGATCAGAATTCGAACACGCCGCGTTTTACTGAGAATTCTTTATTCATTAATTTAAACATCTCTATCTAATATATCCTTTGTAAAACAATTTAAAACATAAATCACTTAATCCTTAAAATAACTACATTACCTCATTTAACATAGAACATTTTTTACATTAACCACCATTGCCGCCCCAACCACCCGTCACCACCGTCGCCGCCACCGCCGCTGCCACTCGACGCCGCCACCGCTGCCGCCACCCACGCCACCATCACCATAGCTGTCGCATTGCGTGGACATATAACTCGTTTATTTTTATCAATTAAATGTGTTTTTAAAACTTAACTTAACGTTTTTAAAATTTTTTTTTTTTATTATTGTAGCTTTTTTGATGGAATATTTTTCTTATTTATATAATGTGCATTTTAATTTGATATTTTATTTTCGTGAATCGTGATCACTGATCATCAATATGTTTATGCAAATTGAACACATCATTAAAGATGCTCTTATTGCAACTTGCAAGTTTGCAAATATATTTCTTGCAGCCCACTTCTCACATATAAATAGAGCAGCCCCCTTAAAATTGGTCACTGATTGATGCTCACTGCAGCAGCGAATTATAAGCAAGATCAGCCCGTTGCCACTTCAAGCCCAATCTACTTCCAGGAAATTTTTAAGATTGGGCCTGGGATGTCGTCAAGTCTACTGGGTTAACAGAAAGCTAAATACGCTATTGGGTATTGTGTATGTTAATTTGTTATCTATCGCAGCTCTTTCTTTTGAATACACCAAAAATCAGTACATCATCAAAAATTCAAAACTTATATTATAGAGTTACTGAAAAGAAAACTCCCCACTTCGGCACTTCGTATATGGTAACACCCCGGACCATTAAAATAAGAACCCTTAATAACAACATTTTGATGCATTAAAAATCCATAAAATTAAAGGTAAATTACAAAAATCACACCTGAAGTTTGTTCGAAACTACACTGGTCATACATACAATTTAAAAATTACGCGAGACATACCTAACGTTGTCAAAAACTTACACTGACCATACCTATCTCTGACGGTCATCTATTTGACCATTAAGTTAAGTCACGTGTCGTGCATGTGAGGTATCAAAATCATAATTTCTAGTATACTTCAGGTATCATTTGTGTAATTACTCTAATAAAAAATTATTAAGAATTTTAGATTTTTATTTATACTTCAATTATTGAGTTGAATAGATATGAAAAAGAGAAAAAAAGAAAATAATTTAAATATTAAAAAAAGGTTTTTTTAATGAAAAATGTATCGAGAAAAATAATTGATACAAGAATGCATTTATTATTACATATATCATTATTATTTTATATAGTGAATATAACAAGGATGATAACCATAAAAACCACTAAAATTTTACATTTATATTATTATTATTTTATTTGTTATGATTTATTCTTTTTGATAGAAACCTATATATAAAAAGATACAAATTTTTATTTTATTTTAAAACAATATAACTTTTCATATAGTTTGTGTCATCCCCTAAAATTAGAGGGGCAAAGAAAGTTGAAGACTCGTTACAGTTTTAAAATATTTATCAAATTAGCAATCTGTAGCATTTTGGGTTTGGAGTTTCAGAGAAAAACATGTTTTTTGTTTTGTGCATCCATCTTGGATGCATATTCTTCAAAATGATGCATCCAATAAAAAACGTAATTTTTCTGATTTTGACAGATCAATGTGTTGTTAAACACTTAAATAATGATAATTAGTTATGCACTATGTTAGAGTTATGGACTTTTAATGCATCAAAATGATGTATTTAAGTGCTCTCACCATTCTTATTTTAAGAGTGTTCTTCCTCGAGTGTTACTATATATATATAAAATTTAATATAGAATATCTACCCATTTTAATAATTGAAATATAAATATAAATATCTTAATATTTTTTTGTTAGAGTAAATTACACAGATGATACCTGAAGTATACGCGAAATTACGATTTTGATACCTCAAATGCAAGGCACGTGACTTGAGTTAACGGTCAAATAGATGACCGTTAGCGATAGGTATGACCAGTGTAAGTTTTTGAGAACGATAGATATGTCTCGCGTAATTTTTAAATTGTAGGTATAACCAGTGTAGTTTTGAATAAACCTCAGGTATGATTTTGTAATTTACCCTAAAATTAACATAGTATATAAGTAATTATCATTATTTAAGTGTTTAACAACATATTGATCCGTCAAAATAAAAAAAAGTCACGTTTTTTTGTGTTTGTGCATCCATTTTGATGAATATGAATCCAGATGGATGCACACACAAAAATTGATTTTCTCGATTTTGACAAATCAATGTGTTGTTAAAACACTTAAATAATAATAATTAGTTATACACAACGTTAATTTATGAACTTTTAATGCATTAAAATGAAGTTTTAAATGTTCTCACCGTATTCTCATTTTAAAGGTATTTTTTTTGATTGCCCGCTATATATACATCTTTTTCTTTTCTTTTCTGATTATTTGTCCATGTGTATTGTTTAAACACTTCAATAGTTCTTTATGTACTATTTCGCAGTTGTGATGCCATTCGTTGTGTTGCAAAACGTATATCGAGGGATGAGAGGAAAAAAATAATATAAGTACAATTGAACGTCTATTACCATAACTAATTACTTCTTTATACAAATACTATTCTTGATAAATTTCAACAATGATCATGTCATACCCGCACACCATCTCTTATAAATCTATTATATTACATATCATAGTTATCTTCTAAATAGTCAACGTGTGTGATTGATACGATTGTTATTGTTTTACCTTTTATATGATTGAATGTACATATCAAAACCATTTTCCTCTTGAATTGGTGTGGTGGCTTGCTATATTTCATAAATAAACTAACATAATAGTGATGCATCGTTGAATTATTAAGCATGGTGGACAAGCCAAATTTGTGATGCATTATGGAAATATATCCAGTCCAACAAATTATACATAAGGATTACAAAGACGACTTGCGAATAAGTTAACAGATACTCACATTATACGAATTGTACATACAGAATACATAGATTCGTTCATTCAAAAATTCGGCGAATAAGTTAACGGATGCTCTCATTATAAATATATTTTTTCGGAATGGATGGATTTGGATCTCATTTTACCAAATTAACCGGTTTTTGGGGAAAAAATGTATGCAAAATAGTAAATTCAACATTAAACATGTCAGACTCATCCACCTCATACCAATCCGACATTTACATCGCCGGATTCCCATTAATTTTATATGTGACATTGCTCTATATGAATAACTTTAATGTTCTGAATTCAAAAGTTGAACCTAACATTAGCAATGCTGGATGGGAAGAAAGATTCGTGTAACTCTTACACGTCACACATGTAAAGCTTTTGTAAATCTTACACATTACACATGTAAAGCTTTGAGTGGAGTAAAGAGTAAATCCGTCATTGATATTGCCTGACTCACAAAAGATGTCTGATTTTCTTCAAATCTAGCATTTATATTGTAGGATTCACTATAAGTTGCTTTTGAAGCGATGTTACGTACAAGAGGGGAACTCAATCTAATATTGTAATTGCTGGACTCAGCTTATGTGAATGAATTGAATCTGACATTTTTAATGCAGGATTTATCTGGTTTAATATTTTCTTTGGAAAAATTGGTTTGTCAAAATGGGCACCAAGCTCGTCTCGAGGGTAGCCAATGGTTCGTTCTTGGCCTCGTTTGACTTACAGGGACGAGTCCACACTGTTGGGTGGGACTCGTTCCTCGCTCGTCCGCCTCGTTCGTTCCTGCAGGGACTAGTCTTTACGTTTTTATTTTTTTTTTGAATGCAACGGGTATGAATTCAAAAGGAAGAAGACAAAAATAAGTTTCACCATTTGGCAAGTTTAGCCCCTAAACGACTATATAGTTCAAAACAGGTTCAACAAAGTGACAACTTTAGTCCTTAACGGCTAGTTTTTCAAAATGGCTATATATACCCTTCAAGTGAACCACAATTTGACACCACTCTTGCATATATTCAGCTATATTATACAAAAACACACTTTCGTATACATAAATCATCATGAACAACCACTTTCATTGAAGTTTATCAACGTACACGAGACCCGATTTGTTTCCTACTGGAGACGATGATGAAGAGCTTTTTGGCATCATGGCCGAATGTGTTGATTTGCTTGAACAAGGTGAATCATCACGACCATACATACCCCGTATGTCTAGACCTATGTTCATGCACATTGTGAACGACATAATATCATACCCATCTCGCAATCCAGGTCCTGTGCCTTTGCGTTTTAAAAGAATGCAAGACAAGCAGCTTGATGCCCGAGGAAAGCCTGGTTTCAGCACCATCCAAAAGTGTGTATGCACCATACGTCAATTGGCGTATGGCTACAATCCCGACTCACTTGACGAGTATCTACAGATGGGTGAAGAAACAGCAAGGTGTTATCTAGACTATTATTGTAATTGTGTGTTCGAACTTTACAGGGATGAATACTTGCGTAGACCAACACCAGAGGACATACAACGCTTGTACGCTCGACATGAAGAGCTTCATGGCTTCCCAGGCATGCTTGGAAGCATTGATTGCATGCACTGGCCTTAGAAGAACTGTCCCAAGACATGGCAAGGTCAGTTTACGCGTGGTGATCATGGTCATCCAACCATCATGCTTGAAGCAGTAGCTTCATACGATAGGTGGATCTGGCATGCTTTTTTTGGCACAGCTGGTTCGAACAACGATATAAATTTTCTGAACTAGTCGCCTTTATTTAGGAAAATCATTGAAGATCGTGCACCTGATAGCCCGTTCACTGTCAATGGCACCCACTACAAAAAGGGTTACTATCTCGCAGACGACATATATCCCGTTGTAAAGTCGTATTCATGCCCTCTAGACGAGAAGCGGAAGAAATTTAAAAAGTTTCAAGAAAGTGCCCGGAAGGATGTCGAGCGTGCCATTGGAGGGCTTCAAAACTCATGGCACATTCTAACCCAACCAGCAAGATCAAAAAGCGTGAATCGGATCACTCGAACAATGTACGCCTGTGTTATATTGCATAACATGAAGGTTGAAGACGCGGGGTACGCCATAAGCTCACTGGAGGATGGAGACGACATTGATCCAATCGTCTTACCAGAGCGTACGTTCGAGGAAAGGATTGCATTTCACCAACGTACCGGCAAGGAGCTTTGAGATCGCACTGTGCATCATGCTCTTCGTCATGATCTTACGGAGCATATATGACGCCTCCCGGCTTAAAGTGTGTTTTTTATAAGAAACTATTGTTAATGTTTTTATTTTAATGTGTGTTTTCTTTATTTGAAGTATTGTAATGTGTTTTTTTTTTGTGTAATGTTTTTATTTTTAATGAAGTGTTTTTAATTTGTGTATGTTTTAGTTTGTTATAACTTTAAAGGGTTAAAAGTGTAAAGTTTGGGTAAATGGGTAGAATTAAATAATTGGTGGGTCCAAGACTAGTCCTTGAGGGATGAGTCCATTGGGTGCATTTTGGGGGATTAGTCCTTGGAGTGTTTTTTGCTGATGTGGCGCTGACAGGGACTAGTCTTTGGTGGATGAGTCTTCACCATTGGGTACCCTCTAAGAGGCTCCCCAATGATAACTCGTCTTCACCCGTCTGCAAAGGACGGATGAGTCCACACTATTGGGTGAGACTGGTCCTTTGACTCGTTCTTGGGGGAGTAGTCCTTCCAGGGACGAGTTGTTTTTTAAGAGTGTGTGTGGTGTTTAAGAGATTAATGGTATAAAAGGTGGGTCCTAGATTAGTCCTTTGTATTGGGTATGTCTTATGAGTGCAATTGATATAACTAGTAAATATTCCGATTGCTCACAAATTCTCCCATGGACTTACTCACGACGCAAAAGAATTACCCCATCACGACGAGTTGAATTTCGTACTATTAGTTTGCCTAATGTCATACTTGCGGCTAAGAAATCCTACCATCTAGTAGTTGCCGAGATGCAAGGACTGAAACCTTTAATATGAGCACCCACTGCTGTGAACCCAACATGATAATGATCAAGAGACGTTACTTGATGTCTAGATTAGATTGCTTATTCGACAATTGAAGGTGCACATGCTTTTCGATAAAATAGATCATGCATCCGAATACCAACGACCGAGAGCCGGCGAGAAAGATACATCACATAAGGTTTTTAGAGCATGTTATGGTCACTTTGAGTCTTTGATTTGTTACCTAATTGATGAACACTCCTACAAGTTTCACGGACCTTAAGGATCCCGTCTGAAAGAGAAGTTATCCATAATTTTCGTTGACGATATATTGACTTATTCTAAGTTGAGAAAAGAGTATAAGTTAATCGGAGGAGATGTTAGAGTTGCTAAGCAAAAGGAAAGTTGAATACGAAGTCTCCAAGAGTGAGCCTTGACAAGAAAGAGTACGTTCCCAGGAACACGTTATAGATAAGAATGGAATTCAGAATTGACACGTTATTGAGCACGATGCATAGAGTAGATAGCAAGAAGTTTGACCTCGACACATTTGTCTCATGAACATGATGGAGCAAAGTCGATGCACCTAGTTCAATTCGTGAGGGTTGCAAGATGGAATGATTAACAATGATTATATAACAGTGAGTTTGTAGTGGAACATGAAATTTTTGTATAAAATACTCTTAAATAAGATAGCTGATTTATTTCACGATTTTGGGAAAACATTGCAACAAGTTCTAGGAAGAAGCTTAGGTACGTGTACAACATATTACTCTCAGAAAGGTTGTCGATGTGGGCGTAAAATGTAAACATTTAACAGTATGTTGGGAGACTATGGCATAGAATTTAAGGTAGCTCAGATTTACACTTATCATTTGTAGTAATCTAGTACTATGAAAGTCCAATGTTCACCCTTTGAAACATTATACAAGGAGAAAAGTTGATCTCCACTTGCATGGCAAGAAGTGTGAGATAGTTAGGTAATAAGTCCTACAAATTATAATGGAAAACGAAGGAGAATTTTTGAGCTTAAGGTTGATGCCGTAGTGCTACTTACATATTCTCGCCCTAGAAGGGTGCAATTATAATTATTGAGCCAGATAAGATGACGGAACTAGTTGACTCGATAGCATATTGTTTGAAACATTTATGGGAAACTAGTAGTATTTGACCTTATTAAACATCTCGCTAGTGATAAACATGTAACACTCATCGTTTAAAAACTTGGATTTTTAAAAACTTTGCCAAACAGCATTTAAAATAAGCGGAAATGATCACTTTTGAAATCTGCCCCATCCGTAACGGATGGTACCTTTAAAATTGGTGTTATTAACAAGCATCATCAAAACAATAAAAGTAAATCCAAGTATGGCACCAACACAAATGCCCATTATTACAAGTCTTAAACATAATCAAAATAGCCAAAAACATAAGGCTATAAGGAAGTTTATGCATTAAATGTGTTTGCTAAGCTTCTTTATTCTTTCTACCCAAGTCTCACCAAGCTAACTTTCACCTAGCTCAATCTTGAATATCCTGAAGGCACAACATTTTCAAAGAACAAATGTTAGCTAAGATAACATAAATTTGAAAACATTTGCCAATTAAATATTAACGAAATATGCGTTTTAAGTTAATATCACATACATACATATCAACATAACATACACTTTAGGTTCATCATATCCTAAAATGTGCCTACACTTTCTTTCTTTATCTTTCTTTATTTTGCCAGGAAGTAGGCTAAGTTACTTACGCCACTTACATAGGGATGTGGGGTTGTGTATAGGCAGTCATAGACCATACATGAAGTCCTCACACCCGACATGATGGGTAAATCATAAAGTGGTCCATCGGCATCGTTAAGGAATGACAAAGTCAATCCAACTGGATAAACCATTTATGCCTTTATGCAATGGTGGTTAGTTACTCCACCCGGAATACTCAAACGTAACTATTCCACGGGAGGTATCATGATTCCCAAACCACGTGACCACGTGCGCACCAACTCCGAGGAGTTAGCATGGGTTAAGCTTAACACAAGACTTTGCATATTGCTCGAGACTTTTAATCTTTATATTAGTTTAGGCTACAGTTTCACCTAAGCTAATCACATAGCATCTTTTACTTTAGGGCCCCTAACGTTCATGTGACATGACAATCCTATCACAAGTCTAGTGACTAGGTGTTCAAGCCATGTATACAAATATATAGCATCATCATTTCATCTTTTCATGATCACATAACATAAACATTTCATCATTTCATATCATGTATACTTATCTCACACCTTTGTAACCTGCACAAGTATGTCATATATAATAAATGGTAAGTATAATATCCCTTAGCAACCTCCCATAGTCATCCATAAACATAAAACGTGCATACATTTTCAATTGGAAGGTTTAACTTATGAAAACGTGTTTTGTTGTACCATCAGGTGACAAAAGATGTTATCTTACCTCGGTACAGCTTACCAACCAGTTATGAGTATCTTACAGTGCTTGCTAACTGCCCCCGACTACCTAGAATGAGTAGAAGATCGATCTATAAGCTTAACGAACTTTAAGTACGAAACTGGACCCATTTGTGCACCGCACAGAAATCCTGTGCGCCGCACAAAACAGATTTTGGCCATCTGTGCGCCGCATGGAAGGTTTGTGCACCTCACAGAGCATCGAATTTTGTCACAGAAACTTTGCAAAAATCTGAACAAACCATCTGTGCGCCGCACAACCAATCTGTGCGCCGCATATCGGGCACCTATCTGAAAATCGATTTTCAAAACTTGCATCTGTGCGCCGCACAAAGTGCAATTCGACCAAAAACCCAACTTTTAATCCTTTAATCGAATCCCATATGAACAACAACCATTAATTCGACCTGGAGACAGAAAATTAGCCTCTTTGACAATACTTTTCAAGCCTTTAATCCATCAATCAATCCTTTAATGCTTTACATCATAAATCAATCATTGAAACACCCGAATAACATGAATTCGGTAAACGTTTAATCAAATAACCCAACCTAAACCATATGGCCTGAATTGAATACTCATCTATGACTCTTAAGATCATATTTCAAAGAGAAGATTACCTATATTACCTGTAGATGACTTAGGGGATTCAAGATCTTGACAAAACTTAATCAATATGGCAGGAAACAATGAAATCTTGGAGAGAACTTTGCTTTGGAGAGGCAAGGGATTGGCTAGGGTTTCTCACTTACAAGAGCACAGAGTTAATGACAATTAGGGCAGCCTAATTGCCTTCTAACCCCTGTCCATCAACCCTTTAAGTTACACTTAGGACCCCTCAACTTATGAATTTGACTTCCTTAGCTTAAACTTCTATCGGGAGTCTTAACATCCTAACAATCACTTAATTACTTAAGTTTACTTCAATTACTCTCATTAATCGTCATATTAAACATATCATAATAAACACATATGCATTTATTCACATAATCCCTTATAGGGCACATAAACATAACAGACCTAACGTTAACTAACAGAAAGTCAAATAATCAAACATAAAATGTTTGGGATGTTATAAAACACATGTTCCTTTAGAAGGGATTCGATTCGATGACAATTTATACTATGGTAAGAAATCTATAGCGATGCGAATCGAGAAACCAAGAAACAAAGAAAAACAAGTATGTTATACTTAAGGTCTAACGGAAATAACTTAGACGTCCAAAGATACTTGATTAAAGAGAGCATCAGATGAAGACGGAAGTATTCACATTTGCTCGTAACATACACCTTTTGGAAATAAAATATTTATTGAGACGATAAAGTTATGATGTGACTTGAGAAATCGAAAGCAAGCGTGTAATTGGAACCTTGTGAGATTCTCTGTCTAGCTTGATACATGAAACTTACTAAGTAAACATGAAACTTAGAGCATAACTTGATGCTTGGAATTTAACATGTGACTTGATGCTCGAAGCTTAATGCGTAACATGATGCTTGAAACTTAACGTGTGACTTCGTGCTCGGAACTTAATGCGTGACTTGATACTTGGAACTTAATGAGTAGACTTGAGACTTGAAACTTAGCGTGTAGCTTGATGCATGGAAGCTTGGTGTGTAGCTAGCACTTGAAAGCTAAAGCGTAATTTGAATTTCGGGACAAAATTACTCTAAGTAGGGGAGACTGTAATACCTGTGAGTTGACCACGAAAAATTTTAAAGTCAAAATAAATTTTAAACTTGAAAATATGACCTCGTAATCGTAAAATGGCATCATATTCTAGTGTTGACATCGTATTTGCGAAACGACCTCGTAATCTAAATTTGGCATCTTATTTGAGTCTAGCATCGTCGCATTTTTGAGTTTGTATGGAATCCTTCTTATTTTACCCTACCTATAAATACTCTCATTCTCCACACATTCTCATTTTTTTTCCGGCCACCTTAGCCTCCTAACAAAAACACACACACACTTTTGCTACCCCATATTCCCTTACTACCCCATCTTTACTACCTCACCATTACTACCGCATAAACAACAAGTTTCAATGAAATGCAACTGTAAAGTCCCTCACTCGATGGTTTAACCCACAAGTGTAAAATAACAAGGTCAAATATGCACTAGATTGAAATAGTATTGCTTGTAATATAAATGCAAGTATATAAATAAAGCAAAAAAGACTTAAGCAATAAATAAGTAAACAAGTATGTAAATGGTGGAACACATATGTAATTTTCAAGTGTATTTAGTGTATTTTATTTATTGATGTTAAATAAAATACAAGGTTGTTGCGGAACCAAGATATTACAAAAGTAAGTATCTAAACAACCTTATGACTTACAAGTGATCTATACTTGCTAAATAAACTCCTTGATCGAAATACTTAAAGTTGTGAAGTATAACTGTTAAGATCGAGAGTATTTAGGCAAACACACCAAATTGCAAAAGTGATTTGGACGAGGAAAATGACTTGGTATTTATAGGCAAAAAGAATTAATATTAAATTCTTTTTGCCGTACAAATAAGGTTTCATGCATTTAAGGAATTTAATATTTATTCCTTAAAAACATTGGTTAAAGTACAAGAATAAAGTCAATATGATGTGACTTGTAATACTTTAACCAACCACCTTTACACACGTGTAATAACTTTCAACAAATGACAAATGGATTGTCCGGATAAAAGCGTGCAAAGGCAAATAAGTCAATTCCTCGTAATCAGTGTTCAGACTTGTAAGGTCTAGAACACTAACAAGGACTCCAGTCAAGAGATCTGGTAAGACTACCAGTAGGCTCCGCCATTTGTCAGTCTTCTGTCTTCAGACTTCAGTCTTTGACTCCAATGAGAATGTCTTCAGTGGAAAGATCTTGACTGGAGTGATGTCCAGTGAACCAATCTGGTGGAATCCAGATTCCTGTACAAGTAAATGATTCATTGGCCTTCTCATAATTTCTGCACAAATCTTCAGAGGACTCCAGTCTTCACATCTGGAGTGAGTCTAGTAAATCCGGACTTAACAAAATCCCCCTATTTGTTTAGAAATTATGAAAGGATTTTCAAGCTTCTATCTATACAGGTTTGTGCTTGAAAAATCCTTGAAATTTTGACTAAGTTTAAATTTTAGTTACTAGAAAACACTTTATAGATCATCAGTGTTTCCAGTTAATACATTTTAATTTGTTAGATATAATCCGATCAAATACTTGTGTAAATAAAGCTTGCAACTTATATATACAGACATCAACTGGTGAAAAGTTACAACTAAAAAAAATACAAATACAAGTAAATGATAGAAGAGTTAGGCTCTTTGGTCAATGTGCCTAGATGCATCTTCTTCAGCCTTTCTCTTGAGTTGAGATGGTGAGCTTTGTTCAGATTGTATTCCCAGTTCAGCTTCCATTTGTTTCTTCTTGATGAATTTGTTCTTGATTCTTTTCATGAAGGCTAATTCTGATCTGGTGAACGAAGTTTTTCCTTTTAAAAACTCACCAATCTCCTTTAATTCAGTCATGAATCGTACATGCTGGCCTATCATCAGTAAAGTTTTCTTCCCTGTACAACTTTACTAAAAACTTCTCAAACTTGGGATCATCAGGGATGCCTTCTACTTCAACACCTATAATTTTCTGAACATCAGCTCTGCCATGTATGAAGGCTTCATATCTTTCCCTGGTGTTAGCTTGATCGACCAGAAATTGGACATCACCTGAACCAATGCCTTGTTCAGATGATTCCGTTGGTTTATTTTCAGAGGGAGTCTCACCAGTTTTTCTTGTTACAACTTTGGTCAGAGACTTTGAAGTGTCCAACGAAATGAAAGTATCAAGATTAGCATCTCTTGAGGCCTTTGTGTTTCTTCCACCCTTTTTCCTTCTAGCATATTCTTTTTCCAGAGCAATCATATTTCTTTTAACTTGGTTCTTCAGATGAACCAATCAGCTCTGGATTTAGAACACCATGAATGAATGAATCTAGTTCCTGTTCTTCTTTTAAATATGCACTTCTTAATTTAATGTCATCCAGAGCTTCGAGACATTTGACCACTCTATGATGTTTCTTCATTTGTAAGTACATATCTAACTTCAGATTTAAGGCTTTTGCATTAGCACTGTCCAGTGTACCATTTGTTCCATTTCTTTGTAATGCTGGACAAGTGCCTTTTTGGCATTTTCTTTATGTATGTTAATTAGGATTTCAGCTTGTTGAATTCTTTTTGATTCTTCCTCAGTAACATTTGGCCTTTCAGGAGACTGAACATCTTCATTTTTGCCAGATGTACCCTTTAAATTTTTCTTGAGTTGAGCAACATCTTCAAACTCTTCAATTTGTGGCTTATTGGCATTAGTACCAATAACATCACTTTCATCAACACCAGCAACATCCAGCTTGCGTTCTTTCATTTTATCAGTAGCAAATGCAACTAGAGCACTTGGATTGGCACTTTCCCCCTTGGAATAACCTCCAGTCTGGATTTGGAGGTGATTCTAGATCTGCTTAAGCATTTTCCTATCAGTGGAGTCAAAAGTACGACTTGCCATTGGCTTCATCTCAGACACATCCTTCTTAAGTTTCTGAACTTGGGTTTTCAAATTCTTGATTTCAGTAACCAAGTCCTTGGGAATTTCCTTGATAATCACATCAATAACCTTAGGCAACATAACTTCGTGTAATTTGATCATAACAGAGTCAGTCACATTAGTAGAGAGTTGTTTGAGAACCGGATTTTTAAGTTTCACGGCAGTCTGATCACTTACATTACTGATGACTGAACTCTGGTCCAATGTTGGCCTGCAGTCTAACTTATCTACCACATGATGCAAGTTCTGGACCTGAGTCTTCAGTCCTTTAAAGGAGTGTCAACTGCCTCTTTTACAGCAGTTTGCACAGAGGAGACTGAGACCAGAGTTTTTTTTTCAAGTCCTGGACTACCACTTTATAAGATTCCTGAAAGCTGTTAGTGGCCAGTACTAGTTCATTCAACTTCTCGAACACCAGTTGTTGATTCCCAGAGAAGGTGTTCAGTTCTGACCGAAAAGAGTTGTTCATTGCAAATTTGAAGTCAGAGAGAACCTGGGTAGATGATTGAAGAGATTTCTCCAAGTCCGCCACCTTATTAAAAAGGCCTTGGACTTCGGTGGAAGATGAAGAGGAGAAACCTACTGGTGTGGAAGATCGTCCAGATGCATTTCTTTCAACAACTGAAATGAGTGTCTCGACTCTTTCTTGTATAAGAGGTTCAGTATGCGCAGCAGTAGAGTCAGGAGCACTTGAGACTAGAAATATTATGACTTGAAGTCTCTCAGTTGATTGTGGTAGATTTTGTGTTGATTGAAGTGAAGGAAAAGGATTGAGATATGTTGTATCTGAGGGAAGTGAAACTGAAGGTGGTGGTGGTGCAGTTCTTTCAAACAAAGGGTGAAATGGAGATTGAGTGTCCGAAGGAATGACCGGGATGGAAGAAATAATGGAAGTTGGTCCAGGAACCACATTTTCTACGTCCATAAATTGTACTTCTTCACCAAAAATGTCCTAAACTTGACCAGAGTTGGACAAGTCCAGAGATGACTCACCTTCATCCCAGAAAGTGGACGGCTCCATAGTCCGATCAGGTATGTCTCTGTTCAGATCAATTTGAGCAGAATCTGGCATATTCACATTATCCTCGCCAGGAGGCACAACTGAAGTTTCCTGAATTGATGCAGATTCAACATTTGTATCCATGATTAAAGTGCCATCTGCATTCATAATATCACCTACCGTAGAATTTGAAACTGTGATTACTAGAGGTGAGGCTCCAATAATCCTTTTAATTTGTGCAAGAGTTGTGTCAGAAGTTTGGTTTTGTACAACAGTTTGTGCAGACACGGACTCTAATAAGGGTTTGGCAATCCCTTGATTCTCTTCACCACTCTCCCTAAAAGAAGTTTCGAGAGTGGCAACTTGTAAGTTTTCCCTTATGACATCTCCAGATTCCTGTTGGGAGAAATCTGGATGGATAGTTTCGGTACTATGAGAAGTGACCAGTACTCCTCCTCTCATAAGACGTCTGGTGTTATTTCTAGGTCTTGTGAGATGTTTGCTGGAAAAACAAGAGTTTGCTGTGGGTCAGAAGTCACCTCGGTTTCTGGTGACTGCTCTCCAGCAATGAAAGCTCCATGAGGGCCCATATTAATTTGAGAGCCACCCTGGGTTTCTTCTGAATCAACTGGTTTTGTTGCATTAGTTATTTCCCTTCTAAAATTATGAATCATGGCCTCTGGGATCTCAACTTCACGATTACTGGACACCAAATAGTTGAGATCCCTCAAATATTCAGCCATAGAAAAATGACTGGTATCATAATCATACTGATTTCCCAAAGCTCTTTTAAAAATTAAAGATAAAAATCGAATAAAAGGAACATGAGCTTTTCTTTTATGGGCTTTTATTCTTTCAGCCAGATTGTTCCAAACAATTTGTGCAAAATCAACTTGAAGACCATACCACAAACAATAAGCTATCATCAGTTGCGTCTGATTGATTTGGTCCAGCCCTCTAGATCCACTTCCAAGGCACTCAACCAGATGAGTAAAGAAAAATCTCCATGATTTAGTGAGTTTGCTCATATAAATCGTACCTTTCTTCTTCAAAACCCATGCTCATCAACAATATCAGTGTGACCCATTTCCCTACACACTTCCCTATGATTAATGCCAGTTGGAAATTGTAGAGGCAACTCATTTTCAGAAAATAATTTAAATGAAAGGCCTCTCGAAGAGTATCAACAGTTAATTTGAGAGGGCGAGATCCCTTTTTAAGAGTATAATGAATGGTATTATCATCACCAACCTTGAAATGGGCAGTGTACCAGAATCACAAAGATACCCATGGTACATTTTTCCTGGGTTCATTGTGTGAGCCCCATATAAAGGACAACTGAGAAAGAAAGAGTTGAAAAAGAAAGAGTTGAGCAAAAACCGAACCGAAAACCGAAAAAACCATGAAAACCGAAAACACCGAACCGAAAAAACCGAAAATCGAAAAAATCAAAAACCATTGGTTTTGGTTTTCTAAAAACCGAAAATTGTGGTTCGGTTTTGGTTTCTAATAATAAACCGAACCATAAAAACTGAACCGAACTAAATATATATATCTTTATTTTATTTTATATTTATATCAGTTTATTATTAATTTTTGATAAATATGTTATTATATTTGCATTTTTAGGTGTATATAATAATATCATTTATATATTTTAAGTAAAAATACACAACGAAATTAATTTGTTTTAATAATTGTATAATTAAACAACGCGTAAAAGATATAAATAGTTATGTATAAAATTTGTTTAAAGTTTATAGACTTACTTTTATGGATTTGTTGTCATTGTTGTAGTGTTATTGTTACTAACATTGTTTTGAAAACTTGATAAAATTAATTAAAGTGTAACTATAGGGTATAAACTTATAAACTTTTGAAGCTCAATTTTGACCCAAACCGCAAGTGGTTAAAAACCGACTAAAACCGAAAAACCGAACCGAAATAGACCAAAACCCAAAAAACCGAAACCGAAAAAACCAAAACCCAATGGTTTTAGTTTTCAAAAACCGAATTATAACGGTTCGGTTTCGGTTTTAGTCAAAAACCGAACCAAACCGAACCGTACTCACCCTATGTATGGCACACACTAACATCAACTATTAAAATATTATGACTGACACGCAATGACTCATTTTAATGCATCTGAAGGTTGACTGGACACTCCAGTATCACTGGTGGATTTGGCTAGTGAAATATGCATTGACGGTACACTGGAGGGACACTCCAGTAAGTACCCAGATTAGACCATACTGGTAACCTTAAACACGCACATTAACTAATATAGACAAATGAGAGGGACACATTTACAAAGCGACTGAAGTCACCTCAAACATGCATGTCAACTTATCCAGTATCAGTGAGAGGAACACATTTACAAGGTACCAGAAACATTTTCCAGAAAATTTGTCCTGTGAGAAAATAAATTAACAAATTCCCCCTGAAATTTAGACACAAAAAAAATGTGGTCTGAGCCTTCCCCCTGGAATGGTGATCCATAAATCTATCAGTGTAAAGATAGTATCACAAAGGCGTTCGATAACTTTACTGGTATAGATTTACAAATCTGGAAATCAAAGAACCAAGCCAGTGTCACAAAGGCGTTCATAACAAGGTTCCAGATTTAAGGGTTCAACATTCCCAACTCACCAACAAGATGTTCAAAAGTTTTTACATCCAAAGGTTTAGTAAAAATGTTAGCGAGTTGTTTGTCAATGGGAATAAAATGGATTTCTATGTCATTTTTCATAACATGATCTCGAATAAAATGATACCTGACATCAATGTGTTTCGGCTTGGAGTGCATGACTGGATTGTTGTAGATAGCAATGGCACTGGTATTATCACAAAATATTGGAAATTTTGAATATTTAATACCATAATCAAGCAACTGGTTCTTCATCCAGAGTATCTAGGTACAACAACTGGCTTCAGTAGTTGACAATGAAACTGAAGTTTGCTTCTTACTGGTCCAACTGACCAGTTTGCCACCAAGGAAATGACATCCACCAGTAGTTGATTTTATGTCTATCTTACAAGCTGAATCTGAATAACCCATTAGATCCATGCCTGAGCCTTTGGAGTACCAAAGACCCAAACTGGGGACACCCTTATGGTATTTCTGTATGCGCTTTACAACAAGCATATGAGATTCTTTTGGATTAGACTGATATCTGGCACATAAACATGTTGCAAACATTATGTTTGGTCTACTAGCAGTTAAATACATCAGTGAACCTACCATGCCTCTATAGACAATGGAGTTCGCTGGTTTTCCATCTGGATCTGACTCCAGAGTGAGTGGTGTAGAAATTGGAATGGGTTTAGATGGTGAAGAGTTCATATCATATTTCTTTAGAAGATCTCGAACATATTTTTCCTGATTAATAAAAATACCATCATTTGTTTGTTTAATCTGGAGTTCTAGAAAATATGTTAATTCACCCATCAAACTAATTTCGTATTCAGAGGACATAATTTATGAAAATTTCTTGTACATATTTTCATTAGTAGACCCAAAAATAATATCATCAACATAAATTTGTATCTGTAGAAGATTACCTTTTTCACAAAGAATAAATAAGGTATTGTCAATTGCACCTCTTTTAAAATTATATTTCAACAAATGTTTAGTCAGAGTATCATACCAGGCACGTGGGACTTGTCTTAGGCCATAAAGTTCTTTGTCCAGACGATACACCCATTGAGGATGTTTTTCATCAATGAAGCCTGGTGGTTGCTTGACATAAACTTCTTATTCCAATTTTCCATTTAAAAATGCACTCTTTACGTCCATATAGTAGACTTTGAATTGATGATGAGCAGCGAATGCTATGAAATTTCTGATTGCTTCAAGTCTAGCCACTGGAGCGAATGATTCATCAAAATCAACATCTGACTGGCAGTATCCTTGTGCTACCAATCTGGCCTTATTTCTGATGACGTGGCCATCTTCATCTACCTTGTTCTTGAAGACCCATCTTGTTCCAATTGGTTCTTTCTTGTCAATTGGAAAAGGGACTAGGTACCATACCTAGTTCCTTTCAAAGTTGTTTAACTTTTCTTGCATAGCTATCACCTAGTTTGGATCTTCCATAGCCTCATCAATTTTATTCGGTTCTATCAGTGATAAGAAGCTGACGTACAAACATTGTTCACTGGAAGCTCTTCTGGTCTGAACCCCTCTACTGGGGTCACCTATGAACAGATCAATAGGATGAGCTTTTGTCCACTTAGAGTAATGACCATGATTGTTTCTGACAACAATATCAGTGCAAGTATTCAGTTAATTTTTTTATCTGGAATTGCTTCAGGAAGAGGGTCTTCCCAGACTACTTCAACATATTCATCTGAGTCTATAAGATCACGATTTGCATCATGAAATTCTTCATTTAAAGGCATTTCCTAGAGTACTGGTTCAGTATCAACTGAAACTGATACTGGAGGAGTAGTACGGACATCTAATCTAATAACAAGTTCAGAGGGTAGTTTGAAACTTATTGAAGGATAGAAAGGAATACTACTAGGGGGTTTTTCAGATAAAACAGGTTCCAGATCAGGATGAATGGAAACTTCTTCAGATGAATCTTTATTGTAGTTGATAAGATCTGATTCACAGAAGATAATTGGAATTTTTGGGGGAGAATTAAGGGTTGGATTTTTATTGATTGCATTGTTTGATTCATCAAATGTGACGTGAATTGACTCCTGAACCCTTTCCAGTCTCTTGTTGTAGACTCTGAAGGATTTGCGAATGGCTGAATATCCTAAGAAGTATCCTTCATCAGCTTTGGCATCAAATTTGCCTAACTGACTGGAATCGTTAAGGATATAGACTGGACATCCAAAAACCTGAAAATAACCAATATTTGGTTTTCTATTTCTTAACCCTTCATAGGATGTCTTCTTGTGTCACTTCACATACACTGATCAATTATGGGTATGGCAAGCAGTTGCAATTGCCTCAGCCCAGAAACTGGTAGGAAGACCAGATGCAGCAAGCATATTTCTGGCAGCTTCTATCAGCGTTCTGTTCTTTCTTTCTACAACTCCATTCTGCTCTGGAGTTCATGCTGATGAGAAGTTCTGAGAGATGCCAGTGTCAGTACAGAATTTCTCCAGAGTTGCATTCTGGAATTCTGTTCCATTATCACTTCTTAATTGACACACTTTTCGCTTATACTTGAGTTCAATTTGCTTAATAAGAGCGATGATTTCAGCAGCAACTTCACTTTTTGACCCGAGAAAGATTACACAACAAAATCTGGAATATTCATCAACAATCACCTGGGTAAATCTTTTACCAGCACGAGTCTGAACATTCACTTGACCAAAGAGGTCCATATGAAGCATATGAAGGGGTTCAGAAATGCTAAAATTTTGCTTGGTCTTGAAACTGGCACGTTTCTGCTTTCCCATCAAACAACATGGACATGGTATTTCCTTTTTGAAGGAAACTGAAGGTATCCCATCTGCAAGTTGTTTTCTGGACAGCTTGTTAATATTTTTGAAATTTAAATGGGATAACCTTTTGTGCCATAACCACTTTGTGTCTTCACCAGCCTTGGTATAGAAACACTGCTCTAAAAGAGAGCTTTCCATATTCATTACATACACATTTTCTTTTCTGGGAGCAATTAATACTACCTTCCAATCCTTATTAAATACAATGCCTTGAGAGATGTTAAACAACACCTGGTAGCCATCATCACACAGTTGGCTCACACTTATCAGGTTATATTTCAAACCATTAACATAAGGCACCCGTCTGAATTTGACTTGACCATTATTCAGGATACCATATCCCCAGTCTTTCCAGATTCATCATTTCCAAAAGTAATGGACGGTCCGTCAGAAACCACGAACTCCTCCAGCAGGGTCTTACATCTGGTCATCGTCCTGCCAGCTACACTGTCAAGATACCAAATATATTTCTTTCGATCGCTCTACACATCCACCAGATTGATTAGTTAGTTTTGGGATCCCATCGACTGATGGGTTCTCTGGATCCTACTATATGGATCCATGGAGGTATCTGGTTGAGTTCACTTTCTTCAACAGTAGTCTTAGTTGAAAAGACCACTGGGTTGACAGTTTTGAAACCTTTTTCTTATTTTTCTCAGCAGGAGCAACATTTTTATGTTTCTTTAAAAAAGGTTTGGAATTTTGTTTTGGGCCAGATGAAGTACCCTCAAAGTTGTTTAATCTTGCATTACAACTTTGAACCTAACGAGCCAATAGTTGAAATTGACTCTCCAACCTTAACAAAATCGTTTCTTCAAATGAAACCTTAGCCTTTCCAGATGACTGGACTTTTGTCTTAGGTATAGCAACATTCCTCTTTTTCTGAACTTGGGTTCTTTAGAAGAGGATTGAGGCAAAGGTTTATTTTGCTTGACCTTTTTGACTGGAGCAGTCATCTGGGGTGCTCCAGTTTTGACCTCAGAAAATTGAACTGGTGGAATAACACTAGTTTTAAGGGTATTGGGTTCATCATAAATGATACTGAGTTTGACTTCTTCTTGTAAACAGTCAATTACTGGAATTAAAGTTGCAACATGGGTATTTCCATCTAAATAGGCATGTTTTTGAGATGGAAATTGATTAACTCCAGCATCATATGCCTTTCTTGTTTCAAGCCATGATTTAATTACCCGTTTTTCTTTTTCTAAGATTATTTCTATGTCTTGTTTTTCTTGTACCAGTTACCAAAACTTGTGCTTTAAAGGCCAATTCAATATCTTGAAGTTCTTTAACTTAGATTGTAAGTTTGACATTTCAGATAAATCTATTTCAAAATATTTGTCATTTCAGATCGAATAATTTCAACAAAGATTAAATCAGAGTTTAGAGCTTCAGCAATGTCCAATTTTAATTCTGGATCAACCTCCTTATCATAATCAATTATGTAATTAACACGATTTGAGCCTCGAATTCATAGATTCAATGGTGGATTTGTGTGTGTGTTCTTGGTGTTTTAGTGTGTGTTTCTAGAGAGAGAGAGAGAGAGAGAGGAACGATTGGGATTAAGTGTGTGTAAAATTACAAGAATGAAATAGAATGGTGAAAAGGCTTATGATTTCTAAGGTGTTGAGGGGTATTTATAGTCTAACTATACAATTATCCTAATTAACACATCTAGTCCTTCATCCTTAGAAATCATTTATCTATGACTTAACAACAAGTAAGTCCACAAATTTAAATTACAATTTATCACTATTTTTGGATTTCTAACATTCTCCCCCTTAGTGATATATTGTAATGAATGAAGTACGTGTTAATCTTGTCTTGTAGGAATAGATTTGATGAGCCCGTTGGTGAAGACAATTGGTTTGTTGAAACAAGTATTTGAAGAACTTGATTCAATCTTGGTCTTGGACTTCTTGAAGTTAAATCATGAAGAGATTCTCAATGTTCTTTTTGAACAGAGAATAAGTGTGTGTTCTTTCTTTGATTCTTTGAAGATTGTTGAACCATGAATCAGAGTTGTCTTTTGAGACGCGGAAGGTATAAACTTGTCTTTGATTCTTGAATCTTCGATTCTTGAGTGAAACTCATCGTCTTGGAATGAAGTATCATGAACTTGTACTCTCCCCCTTGATGTATGCATTGGAGCTTCTTGAACAAGTGTTATTGTATGACTTTGAAAATCTTGAATGAAATATGTTGATGAAGACTCTTTTGAAGCTTTACTTCTTCGTCTTGAATCTTCCAATCAATCTTTCAACTTTTTGTAGCTTTGATCTTTGTCACATTAACTTGAACACTTTGGAGAGTAAACATTTGAATGAAGTTTGAATAAATCTCTTATGAAATAATCATACTCCCCCTCAATCCATGAGTATAAACATTTTGGAGCATCTTTGAACATTTGTTCCATCTTGAGATAATATCCTTTCATCTTTGGTCTCATTCTTATCTTTGTAATCAATGTAGATTTCCTCTTTTTTCAAAATCAAGAACTCAAACAACTAAAATCTAGTGAAAATCTGAGCTCAATTGACTGAAATGTTTTGAAAATCTTTGACAAGTTAATCTGAAGAAACTAGATAAGAAACTAGATTTAAAATTATCATTCCAATTGACTCTAACTATTTTCTCTCAACTCCATCTTCAACCTCCATACACCTAATCAATACAAACTTTTCATACTAACTCCATGATTGCACAAATCAAGCTCAAAATTTTCTTTCTCAATCAATCATAATCTTTTTCTCCCCCTCATAATGACAAAGTTGAGAACCAATGTCATTATGCAAACATTGATTGATAAAATGCGAGAAAAAATTTATCACAAGTGAAAACTAGATTTTCATGGAGAAATATCAAACATCAAACCATCAACCCAAACCATTAGCCCAACCCAAAGAATCCTAAGGGTAACTAAAATGTATGGTTGAAGTTGTTCATACAAACGTTATAGAGTGGTGTTGGTGGTTTTTGTGTTTGTGAGATGAGAAATGAAAACTGGATAAGAATGATCCGTTAACATGTTCAAAAATCAAAAGGATTAATGAAATGACCGATATAAATGTGTTACATTTTTTGGATTTCCTATGTATCATTGAGACATGCACAAAGCAATGTTCTAACATAGTTCGGTCTGCAGCTTTTCAACCACGAGATTGCTTCAAAGAATATAAATCATGGTTAGTACAACCAAAACGTTCGATAACCACAATCTATTATCCTTAAAGACTTTTAGGTAAAATCCGAGGTCACTGTTAGACTTCTCGTTCACTCAATAATCACATAAATGTAATTATGAGACCTACGTTCAACGTTGGAAAAGATGTTAGCATTGGTAGGATTTCCATTTGATCATAGTGGAATACCAAAAGATATCACTACAAATATTCCGGCTATATCACAAAGATAAGCAATAATATCACAAAGATATGACTTGAATGTGTCCTAAAGAAATGGATATTGATCAAATGAATGATCAATCAAGATAGCTCTAGACACAACGTGATCAAATGAAGTCGGGGACTGGAGCAGAATATCGCCCTTTTTCAATATCATTTCCATTAGAAATGTGAAAATCTCCGTGAGAAATGAAACAAGTATTTGTCAAGAAACACTTGAGTGGTTAGGTAAAGATGTGAATTGCTTCACTGGGTCCATGAAGTCTTTATCAAGATATCAACAAATGACATCCGATAGAAATTTGTTTCACCCGGCGATTTGAGAATTTAGGGAAGGGTATCTTTTCTATTAACCCTTTTCTCACAACATATCACCGTAACCTCTCACTTTTCGACTTTACTCCCTCTATCCTATTTGCACGAAACCATCATCACTCAAAATACCCTTACAATCTAATGAAAGAATTGAATACTCCGGGGTTAGAACTTATAGGCGATGATGAAGTTCATGGAGTGAACGAATCGCTCAAGTGCAAACTAAACACCGAACTTCAATTGATGAAAAGTCATTTGAAAATCATCAAATGTGTATGAAAAGATTTAATAACACATTTGAAATTTTTGAAAGTTTTGAAATCACAAACTCCCCCTTAATCTATGCAAAAGTAGATTAAAATTTGTTTTCATAGAAAGGTGAAGCAAAAATTGGTTTTTGTGAAATCAATAGAGTAAAATCTTTGTTGTGATATATACAAAAAAATTTGAGAGTCTAACGTGAACAAGATTTTAAGAAACACAAAGTTTTGCTTCAACAACAATGTTCATAGTAAGACTGCTAGGGAGTACACAAAGGCGTTCGATCCTTCGCATCTTACATCAACAAGCTGGATGCAAATAAACATTTAAGCAAATTTGTTTTGTAAGCAATCAATTGCTATGACACATACATTTTGATATAAGATCACTTGGAAGTACACAAAGGCTTCCGATTCCTTGTTTTCTTATATCAATCTATATGTATAACAACAGAATCTTATAAATGAAAAATTCATGAAGATTTAAAATTTGATAATTTTAAATAAAGAATTTGAAGAGCGGGTTACATACAGAGTATATATAAGCCTCTTTGAGATAAATAAAACTATGAAGCACGGGTTACATACATAGTATATGTAAACCACTTTTGAAGTAAAAAAAATAAAGAAAATCTTTTTGTTATTTTTCAAAATTTAATATTTTTGTATTTGATTTTGTCTTTTCAAATTTTGTATTTTGTTTTTAAGAATGTATCAAGAACAAGATAAGTTAAGGTTCAAGATTTAACATGTTAAGCTTGGAGATAAGAAAGTTAAACCTCTTTTCGTCCAATGGTTTGGTGAACAAATCTGCAAGCTGATAGTCAGTGCCCACAAAGTAGAGCTCGATGTCACCTTTCTCAATATGATCTTTGAGAAAATGATATCTCACATCAATATGCTTTGATCGAGAGTGGTTTACTGAGTTGACTGCAATAGCAATGGCACTTTGAGAGTCACAATAGATAGGGATATGATCATATTTTAGACCATAATCAGTTAGTTGCGTCTTCATCCATAACACTTGAGGACAACAACTAGCCGCAGCCACATATTCAGCTCCAGCTGTTGACAGTGACACACAATTCTGTTTCTTGGAAGACCAACTCACAATTTTATCACCTAAAAATTGTAAAGTACCGGAAGTGCTCTTGCGATCAAGCTTACAACCTGCATGATCTGCATCTGAATAGGCAGTTAAATTGAATCTAGTATCCCTTGGATACCAGAGACCAAGATTGGGTGTACCCTTCAGATAACGAAAAATTCGTTTCACAGCTTGAAAATGTAAATCAGTTGGAGCAGCTTGATACCTAGCACACATACATGTTGCAAACATTATATCTGGGCGAGATGCTGTGAGATACAACAATGAACCAATCATACTTCGATATCTCTTTTGGTCAAATGGTTTCCCATTTTTATCAGTATTTATGTTTGTTCGAGCAGCCATTGGGGTGGAAATTGAAGAACATGAAGTCATATCAAACTTTTTCAACATATCATTTATGTATTTACCTTGTGATATAAAACTACCATTTGGTAATTGTTTGATTTGAAGACCCAAAAAGTAGTTCATTTCCCCAATCATACTCATTTCAAAATGATTAACCATAAGAGATGAAAAATTTCGGCAAAATGTTTGACTGGTTGACCCAAAGATAATGTCATCAACATATATTTGGACAAGAAGAACATGTTTACCTTGTTTACGAATGAACAGGGTAGGGTCAATTGTCCCTTTGGTAAAGCCACCTCTTAATAAGAAAGTAGTTAAGGAATCATACCATGCGCGAGGTGCTTGCTTGAGCCCGTAGAGAGCCTTGTCTAACCTGTAGACATGGTTTGGCCTTTTAGGATCAACAAAACCTTCTAGTTGTTCAACGTAAACTTCTTCTTTGAGGTCACCATTCAAGAAAGCTGTCTTCACATCCATTTGAAACACAGTGAAGTTTCGGAATGCGACATAAGCTAAGAAAATCCGAATGGCCTCCATTCTTGCAACTAGAGCAAAAGTTTTGTCGAAGTTAACACCAGGTTGTTGGCAGTAACCCTTTGCAACAAGTCGAGCTTTGTTCCTTACTACCACTCCATTTTCATCCTTTTTGTTCTTGAAAATCCACTTTGTTCCGATTGGTTCATCTTTTCTCGGATTTGGAACTAATCTCCATACTTTCAGTCTTTTAAACTGAGCGAGTTCTTCTTGCATTGCCTTAACCCACTCTGGATCACGAGGAGCTTCAGAGACAGTTTTGGGTTCGATGTTGCTGAGAGAAAGTGCAACAAGACACTCGTTTACTGAAGTACGAGTAGTTACTCCAGCTTGTGGATCTCTAATAAGTTGATCAGTAGGATGATTTTTCAGCATACGTGACCATTTGCGATCATGAGGAAGAGGATCTTGTTGTTGAACATCAACATTATTATCATTAAAATTTGAGTTTTGTTGAGAGATGGAATCATAGCTTGGTAGAACAGCTTCCTCATAGGATGGATGATCAAAATCAAGTGGCACATACACATTTGGAGTGTTCATCGGATTCGTTGTTTGAGTAAATTGGGTAGGTTGTTCTTGAACATTCACTTGAGAAGAATTATCAGGAGAGGGTGGTGAAGAAGAATCATTAGAAGAGGATGAAGAACTATTACTTGAGGAAGTAGCACCTTGCTCAGAAGAACTTGATGATGATTCATGATTGTTGTTAGGAACTGGATCATTGTTCGGAATTGGTTCAACGCTGACTTGAGGTTCTTTATCATGAATCGGTTTCAAATTGTAGAATTCTTCAAAAAGAATATCTAATTCATCACTTGTTGGAGTTGGAAACTTCTTGAATTTAGATGCTAAAGTAGAAGTCCTTGATGAAGTACTTGAAGCACTTGGATCATTACTTGTTGGTAGCAAACTTTCTTGTTCAAAGATCATGCCCGACATCTCATCAAACCAAACATTCATTGTTTCTTCATATGTATTTGTTCGGCGATTGTAGATTCGGTAGGCAATCGATGTCTTGGAATAACCAACAAAGTAACCTTCATCACCTTTCTTCTTGAACTTTCCAAGATTCTCTCGATCATTCAAAGTATAACAAACACACACAAAGATATGAAAATAGTTGATGTTGGGTTTGCGTTTGTTAACAACCTCATAAGGAGTCTTCTCAAAACGCTGATTGACAATGGACCGATTCTGAGTGTGACATGCAGTGTCAACAGCTTCAGCCCACATATTGGAAGGCAACTTGGAATAAGCAAGCATTGTTCTTGCAATGGACCATTTTGTTGTGGGGTACGAACCGCAGAGATTTGGTGAGTAATGACCTTGGATTTACAAAACTCACCAAAAACGGCATTCTTGAACTCAGTATCGTTATCCGAACGGATGTAACGAACTGGTAGTTGAAGATTTACTTGAGTAGAAGTGATGAAATCAATCAAAATCTGAGTTGTTTCATCTTTGGATGCAAGAAACTTGACTCAAGTATATCTTGAATAATCATCAACAATAACCAAGATGTATTTCTTCCTATTTCGGCTTTGTACTTTCATCGGCCCACAAAGATCCATGTGAAGCAAATGAAGAGGTGCTAACGAACTTGGAGATTTCTTCGGTTTATGAGAAGCTCTTTTAATCTTCCCAACAGCACAAGAAGGACAAACATGCTCACTCTCATACTTATAATCTGGCAAGCCTTCAACAAGATTCTTGTTGACCAAAGTATTGATAGTTGGGAAATTTAGATGAGAAATCCTTCTATGCCACAACCAAGAATTCTTTGATGTAGCCTTTGAAATGAGACAAATATTATCGGTTGGTTGGTTATTATCGAGATTAACGGTAAAAAGGTTATCATCACGGTCGCCACAAAGAATGTCAACTCCATCTAGAGTTTGGACTTTGCAGAGAGATTGTCGAAAAAGAACTTGAAGGTTGTTGTCACAAAATTGTCCAACACTGAAAAAGTTATGACTGAATCCTTCAACATAATGAACTTTCTTGATGACAATTCCATTGCGTTCAATGTCTCCATAACCAAAGATAAGAGCGAAATTGTTGTTCCCAAATCGAACAGTTCCCATGAATCGTTCGACAAAGTTCTTGAGCAATGCTTTATTGCTAGTCATGTGTTTTGAACAACCGGAATCGAGTATCCAAACACAGATGGTTATTTCCTGCAATTATAGAAATTTAACCGACTTTAGGTACCCACTTGAAGACAGGTCCTTTGTGGTTAGTTAACACAGGCAGGGTATATAACTTAGGAAATGCATACAAACATGCTTTAGAATCAACATAAGCATTAACAAGCACATTATCAACAAGCATATTTGGATAAAAAGTACGAACATTCACACGGGAATTTAAGGTAACATGTCTATCATCATTCAAATCATTCACACAAGCACGAGAATTAGAATTGTTTACAGACCCACAAGGCATTGCCTTGGCATTATTAACATTGTTTTTTCAAAGATGAATTGTTCAGATCAATAGGAACTCTCTTCTACCTATTATGACTCTTTCTCCTCCTCCTCTTCTTCTTTACCTCAACATGCTTACTAGTGATCTTAGGTACTAATGACTTAGCTACCCATTTAGTATCACTATTTATGCTCTTTCCACTTGTTGAATTGAAACTAAGAAGATTAGAACGAGGGTTTTTAAACACTTTCATCTTTTTGGTCTCTTTTGGAGGTAAGGAAACTTCTTGCTTCTTTGGTTTATCATGAGAAAACCATCCATATCTATCCCTATATCTAGTTGAACCATTCGACGTGTCCTTATTTAGCAACCCTGAGCTAGACTTAGACACCTTAGGTAAAGAACTAGATTGAGAGTTAGAAGTAGAAGCATTGGGATTGTCTTTCAGAAGTTTTACTTTGGTGTACTTTGTTTTGGGAATGGTCTTAACTTGTTTGGTTTTGACATGATTATCCGGGGTAGGACACTTTGGTTTTAACTTATTGATTTTTGTGATGGTCTTTGGTTCAGTCTTGACGAGTTTGGAAATAACTCGTTTCTTTGAATAATATGAAGTTGGAGCTTTGGGAAATGGGTTTTGAGATTCCTCTTTTGTTACAACTTTAATTTTGGTTGATTCAATCTTTTTCTCAGTTTCTGAATCAAAAACATATTCTCTATCCATGAATTTATCAAAATCATCTTTTGTGAAGAATTTCTCCGGAGGTTGATTAGTTTTAAATTCTTTTGAAATTTTTGAAAAATCAGGAATCTTGGGATCCAACTTCACATCATGGGTAGTCTCAGAAATTAGGTCAACTTGAAATGAAACATCTTTGGTTTCACAAGAAATTTGAGTAGAAGTATAAACACCTATACTAGCACTAATCTTATGGTGAACAACTAACTCATCAAGAGTATCACAAGTGAAAAACCTATAGAAGTACCATATCAAAACTAAACTATGCGCAAGTTCGTCATTAGATAAATCAGATTGCACATAATCATCAACTATGCGCAAGTTCGTCATTAGATAAATCAGATTGCGCAAGTTCCTGATTGAACCACGGTAGAGAACTGGAGGTCTTGTATCAAAACCCAATGCCAATGCTTCACGAGAAGCCATTTTGAAAGAGATTTGAAACTTGAAATGAAATGAGAGTTGTTAAAATCAGGAAATGAAACGATCTTGGTGAAGATCGTTCTAGGTGAAGATCGTTTTGGAAGATCGTCCTAGATTTGAAGAAAGAAGTAAGACGATTTAATGGAAGATCGTCTTGGAAGAAATTCAGTGGAATTTGTCTAAGTATGAAATGAAATTGAAATTGAATTAAAGGAAATTGTAATGAAATTTGAGAAATAAGAGTTTTGGAAATGAAACGATCTTGAAGGAAGATCGTCTTAGAAATTGTAAGGAAAATGAGTCAGTCTTGTTTTGAAGATCATCTTAGGTTCTGAGTACTTGAAGAAATTCTCCAGTATGAAATGGAGTGAAAGAAATTTGAGCAAAACCAATCAATGAGATTAGTTACCCAGGAAGTGTGTGATTCCCAATCACAACGACTTCAAATGATCAATCAAACCACACCAACTTTCAAAGAAACTGAGATGATCTTGTCAGGATCGTCCTAGCTTTCTGTCACAAAACTTACAATTTTCAAATACTTTTTAAGTATTTGAATTGACCAAACCGATCCTTTCGGATTAGTTAGCCACAAACAAACACTTCAAACCACAACCACTTGCCATAACGATCTTGTGAATATCGTCCTACAAGCCACAAAGCTTATTAATCTGGAAAATGAAAGTTCAAAGACTGAGACGATCTTGTGAAGATTGTCCTAGCCAAGATCGTCTTGTGGTCATCTTCTTCAACATCTCATCAGCTATTTTCAAAAACTTCATTGATGAATTCTAAAAACTTCAATATCTTTCAAATTACTGAGAGTTAGAACTTGAAATCACTTGCAAAATGTTTGTTTTCACCTCCGCAACAAATCCTTAAACAAAATTCAGCTAAAAACACAACAGAATCAAATCCCAAATTTTAGCGCCAAAAACTCAAAATTCAATCTCGAGTTGTAGATCGAATTGGAACTTGAAACTTGACAGGAATGTGTTTCAAACTATCAGGAATCTAATTGGAAATAAAAATCTATGATTTTATGCGATTTTATCGATGAAAAATGAAGAACAAGTTACAGTTTGAAAAACGGTTTTGATTTTGAATTGTTGATGAAACTGTGATTGAATTCAGTAATGGATCGATATCAAAATGATGTTTTTCTCTGATACCGCATGTAATTAACACGATTTGAGCCTCGAATTCATGGATTCAAAGGTGGATTTGTGTGTGTGTGTTCTTGGTGTTTTAGTGTATGTTTCTAGAGAGAGAGAGAGAGAGAGGGAGAGGGGAAAGATTGGGATTAAGTGTGTGTAAAATTACAGGAATAAAATGGAATGGGGAAAAGGCTTATGATTTCTAAGGTGTTGAGGGGTATTTATAGTCTAACTATACAATTATCCTAATTAACACATCTAGTCCCTCATCTTTAGAAATCATTTATCTATGACTTAACAACAAGTAAGTCCACAAATTTAAATCACAATTTATCACTATTTTTGGATTTCTAACAAATTACCTTTTTAATGACAATGTCCACCCATCTTCCAGATGTGACATCTCCTTTCACCAGGCGCTCTTGATCAGCCAGAGCCATATAACAACAATCTCTTTCCTCTTCAGCAACCATGCATTGATTATTATTATTTTCTGCAGACATGAGAGCAATTTAAGCCTTAAGCTTTTTTGTATTTTAACTTGTAGCTATCATCAGGCTTGTTATAAGAAGTAGATGGACCGGACTAGGATACAAACTGATTGGACCTGCACTCCTTCATGAAATGACCTTTTCTGCCACACTTAAAGCATGCCAGTAGAGGAACTGGGTGCATGTTGTCCAGTGGGTCTATTGGCTCTTACTTTAAAACGGTTGAACGTTTTTGCAATCATAGCCACCAGATCATCACTATCAGTTTCATCATAGTCATGAGAAATATTATTAGTGACTCCAGATTCCATTAATTCAGACATCATCTTCTTCATAGAAAATACATTCTTGGAAGACATTAATGCTGCACAAGGTGGTTCAGTATGACTAACCACAGGGGAACTACTGGAAGCATGATTTAAAGCATCTTTTTGAGCCTCAATTCTATGGGCTTGATTTTCTTTAGTGAATCTAAAGGCTCATTACAATGTTGACAAAGTATGGGAATGCAAGGTTTTGCCTTGCCTCAAGACCACGATCATATGAGACCATTTTGAAGGAAGAATATCACAAAATTTCTCCAAAAGTATATCCTTTTCTTTTTCTATTCCCAGTCCTCTGAACTGGTTTATGATGCTTATAAATTTGGTGTAAGTACCAGTTAGAGATTCATTAGGTAGGGCAAAAAATGACTGATACTTCTTGTTCAGGGAGACTTTTCTGGTAACAATAGTGTCACCACCACCTTCATACTGGTTCACTAGTTCATCCCACATGCTTTTAGCACCGGGATAAACAACTAATGTGGGAATAAGAGATTCAGGAATAGCCCCGAGGATCACATTTTTTAAAATAGTATCAATATTAACAAGTCTTTTATCCTCTTTAGACCAGTGTTCCTCTCTCTTTTTCATTCCAGATTTTACTCCAAGAGGGTCAAGAAGTGGATTGAGAGGACTTCTGAGAATATAAGGTCCTTCATTTAAATTTTTTATCATATTCCTCTCAATTCCAGTAATATGTAAAATCATCCTAGCTTTCCACGTCCCAAATTCGTCACCATTCCCACTGAATTTGGGAATAGGAGTGTTTGAGTAGTGCACATGCACGTGTGGAGAAGCATGAGTTGGTAGAGGTGGTGGTGGATTATTGTTAAGAGGAGGTTGTTCATTAGTTTCATTAAAGATAGGAGGAGGTTCAACATTTAAAAGGTTTCCTTGTGTATTCTCTGGGTTGGCCATCAAGAAAAGCAGATCTAGGCAAGTATATTAGCCTTCTGCTCTGATACCAATTTTAAAGTCCCTCACTCGATGGTTTAACCCACAAGTGTAGAATAACAAGGTCAAGTATGCACTAGATTAGACTAGTATTGGTTGTAATATAAATGCAAGTGTAGATGTAGATTCATTGTGACAATCGCAACATAGATTTGATTATCGTTTATGTTTTAGAAACTATGTTTGTAATCATTTAAATAAGAACTTGTGTTGATATTTAATGATTACAGTTGAACTTCAATATTATATCTGTTTATGTTTTGTATTATGTTTGTGTGTTATATACTGTTTTGCAGGTACAAGAACATAGAATCAAGCTTTATAAGTGTCGTAGAACACTTAAACGATGATTGGATGTTATGTACGAGCCAAACGAGGCCAAACAAAGAGTCAAAGGGTCGAACCTCATGCTGACGTCATCAGCATTAAGGATCAACCTTGTGCTGACGTTAGCACAAGGTGGATTGGCTTTTTGTTAATTCGGGCTTAATCCTTGATTAAGGCCGAAGCCCACATGAACCCAATACCTATTAGTATAAATACAAGACCTAATCTACGGAATTAGGTTAATCGTTTGGTAAATCTTAGAAGATATTCACGAAATTACAAACTAAGGTTAATTGTTCCTTCGTGTGATCTCCAACACGAACCACAAGCCTTGTGCATCTCCTTGGGTTGGTTAATTGCTCATTAATCAACTGAAGGCAATAGCAATCTAGTTATCTCAAGAGGATTCCGCACTCTAGACATAACGAATCACGTCTTATTACGATCCACGCAACAATAGGGTACCTTACAAGTGGTATCATAGCCCTAAGGTTGATTACTAGAAGGTTTAAGATCGTTTGATTGGCTATTGATTGCAAATTCGTTCGAAATTCGTGTTATTTACCATTTTCATGATCTTCTTCGTGTCACTTCGTGCTTACGTCAGCACGAGGTGTACTTCGTGTTCGTGCTTACGTCATCCAGTGACTTCGTGTTCACTTCGTGCTACGTCTGCACGAACTGCTCTTCGTGCCACGTCAACATGAACTACCCTTCGTGACTTTGGTCGTGACGCGTGTACTTCGTGTGACGTGTACTTCGTGTAAGTCATACAGCTTCGTGCCACGTGACTTTGTTTGACTTCGTGCCACGTGTACTTCGTGCCACACGAACTAAGTGTTATTTCGTTTGATTTGATTTCAAAAGATTCGAAACGACTACTATTCCAGCTGCTACAAATTCACCAAATGCCCTACTTATCAGCCAGATGATCATGCACGATCATGAGGTTGGTCGTAGAAACACACCTCAAAAGTTGTTTTGTATGGAAAACTATTGGATGTGGAAGAGACGTTTTGAAGACTACATTCGTCTCACTAACATAGACATGTGGCTTGTGATAACTCAAGGTTTTGATTGGCCTTCGTATGAGAAGAATGGAGTGATCGGTAGGTATACTTATGCTGATATGCCGATTGAAGAACGAAAAAGGTATGCAATTGAGGGAAAGGCCTTGTCCACTCTTACTATGGCCTTACCTCAAGATAGTGTACACTTGTTCAAAAAATACACTACTTCAAAGGATTTATGGGACACTCTTGAAAGATATTGTGAGGGCGATTTAACCTTGATGAAGAATTGTATCAAACTTCTGAAGCGCTAGTATGAAGCTTTCAATAGACTGAAAGGAGAATCTCTTGACGAGATTATTATTCGATTTAGTCATTTGACTACTGAGTTGTCTTATTTTGAGGTTGTTTATCCTCAAACTGAGTTAGTCGATAGGTTTTTGGACTCACTGCCTAAGACATGGACTGATTATGTTCATCAACTTGAAGATGATCAGGAATATAGTACATGGGACTTTGAAAAGGTAGTTTCCAAGCTGAAGAACAAAGACATGAAGAGAAGAATGAAAGATACTCACTCGGATTTCACTCAAGATCCATCATTGTATCATGCTAAGTCTGTTCATTTAGCAAGTTCTAGCTCGGGGAACAATGCATTTCTAAGTGGTGCAGAAGCTACACCAATAGTAGATGCTGAAGGTATTGCTGGATATGTTGCTTATGACAATGCAAATACGAATGTCAAGAGCAATGTACAATCTTTTCACTCTATGCCAATGAGTATGAGTTCTGTAGAAGGTAGAATGGGTGTTTACTCAGCCTTTTGTAATGCTCATGAAGCATTTATCGGAGGAAAGATTATTGATATTGCAGTAATTGATGAGGATTACAATCAGATAGATCCTGATGATTTGGAAGAAATGGATCTACAATGGCAGCTAGCTATGCTCACTATTAAAGTCAGAAAATTTACTCAGAGAACTGGGAGACCTATAGGTAATGGCACTAAAGGCTTTGACAAATCCAAGGTGAAATGTTATAACTGCGATGGATTTGGTCACTTTGCAAGAGAGTGTCAACGACCTAAGAGGATTGATAATACCGTTGCTGGTCGTCAAAATTACAATCAAGGCGGTATTACTCCAAGTAATCAGAAAACTCAAGCAATGATTACATATCCTGCTACTCCACAACGGCCAGTTTTGTCACCATTTTCGGAGTCAAAGGCCGTTGTTGTTCAGAATCCGGATGGTACTTATCAATGGGATACACAATCTGATGATACCTCGAATCATGCGTACATGGTAGAAGTCTATGATGAGGTAGCTGCTACAATTGATTATGCTGTATACTCAAGTGAAGAAAGTGCATCTGAGATAGTTAAGCAGAATGTACGAAATGTTGTTGAGACTGTGAGATCTGAGAGTGAACCGATGACAGCAGTGAAAGAATCTGAAGAAAAAGAAGAGTCATCGATTCTTGCTGATGACATTTCTAAGAAGAGCATCGAAGAACAAATGAAGAACTTCGTGATACCTGAAGGTATGACAACTGAAGATTTTGTTGCATACATGGCAGATTGCATGGCTGCAGATCAGAAGGTATCTTGTTCTTTGTTTTCTATAGTTGACGTTTGTAAAATGGTGTCAGATTTGAAACTTGAGGTGTTTATTCTGAATAAATCTGTTATTAACTTGACTAGTCAAAACTCCATGTTCAAGAAAGAAAACGACTCTTTGTTCGCCAAAAATTCTGGTTTGGTGAAACAGGAAAGTCTTTATCAAGATAAGATTCGTGCATTTGATAAGGATATTCTTGCCTTGAAAGAAAAATTAAAAGAGTCAGTTTTAATTTAAAAATTGGAAATGAACAATATGCTCAACTAATTGAGAATTTTTCTAAGAAAGAGAAAGAATTGGTTGATGCAAAGTTGGAGATAGTTAAGCTTAATATAAGACTAGATCAAATTAGGGGATCTGATTTAATAAGATCAATGCAGATGCAAAAACCTGTACCACGGGATTCAAAAGACAAAAGTGGTTTGGGTATGAGTTATAATGAGGTTAGAGGTCCATTCAATGATAATTATATTGAGTCTCTAATACAGCTTACTGAAAAGTTCGATATTGGTGAAATTGGTCCGATCTTTTCAGAAAAACAAAATGTTGATCCTAAGACCCCTAAAAGCTCTAAAAGCTCGATTGATAAGATAAAAGAGCTAAACAAGAAACATAAGCTTGGAAGTTCTTTTGTTAAACCAGTAAATCCTAAAAATGGAGTGTATGATGCTAGTGCTCCTATAGGATCCAGTCAAGTGAATTCAACTTGTCCTGTCAATAAGAACATTAAATGTTTTACGATGAAGGGATCTGATACTGTTTTTACATCCAATGAAGTTGATTTTGAGAAGATAGATCATGACAAGATTGATAAAGTATGGAATAAGGATGAATCTACGTCTAGTGGAGTCCTCTTGACTCCATATACGACTCACAAGAATTCTCAAAAGAATGTACATTTTTCCGATAAAAATGAGTCAACTGGTTTATCAATAGAAGGGTCAACCACAATTGACCTTAAGGAATGTTTAGGCATGTCTCCAGCTGAGTTTGATGTTAAAGCTAAGAAAGCAAGAGCTAAAAAATCTTGTTTCTATAGTTATGAAGTAGGACATGTTTATACTTGCTGTCTAAATAGGAAACGAAGATGTCCAGAAAAGGGTATGTCCTTTGGAGGATCTAGTGACTCAGATATTGTTGCTCATGACAATAGATCTAAGACTCTAAAACGACAGGGACCTTCACTGAATACTATTTCTAGTAGTGTAAGTCCGAGTCGTTCTCATACACCTCAAAGGAGTTATTCACCTAGGAAGATGGCTCAACAAAATCGATCTCCTCCTTCTAGAATTAATAGTTCGTCTAAATTCTATGATCGATTAGGGAGTCAACCTAGATTTGGTACTCACTCACCAAAGAATTCACCTCCTAAGACTCGTTGCACTTCACCTAAGAAACAGTCAATGACACCATCTTCATCCAAGGCTCCTTTACAGAGCGATGGATATTGGACTGAATTGATCATTAGAGATGAATTCGAAAAACCTAAACCTCAAAAGGTTTGGGTTCCCTTCAGAAACTAACCATCTTATTGTCTGATGTGTAGGGAGAACCAAGGAAGCCTATCAGTCTTTGGTATGTTGACAGTGGATGCTCTCGGCACATGACAGAGGACAAGAATGTGTTGTCCAATTATGAAGATGTAAATGGTTCGTATGTTAGTTTCGCAGGTCCCAAGGGCGGCAACACCTCGGGCCAAGGTGATGTTGTCAATGGGAAGATTACACTGGAGAATGTCAATTATGTGGAACAGTTAGCACATAATTTATTAAGTGTTTCTCAGATTTGTGACAAGGGAAACAATGTCCATTTTACTGAGAAAGAAGCACTTATATTGAAACCAGGATATGTTATTCCTGAAGACTGGATCCTACTAAAAGCTCCTAGGAAGAGAGACATCTATGGCCTTGTGTTAGGTGTTGATGATCCAAAGGAGTCTGTTTGCTTATTAACGAAAGCAAACGAATCCGAATCTTTACTATGTCATAGAAGAATGGGACATATCAATTTCCGAAAGATGAATGACATTGTCAAACATGGTTTGGTTGACGGCGTTCCCATGAACAGGTTTGGAATGGAAGACAAATATGTACCTTGTCTGAAAGGTAAACAACAAAAGTCTGCACATAAACCGAAACAAGAAAATTCTATTGCCAATCCTTTCGAGTTACTTCACATGGATTTATTTGGTCCAGTAAATGTAAGAAGTATCGGTGGGATGTATTACTGTTTGGTGGTTACTGATGACTACTCGAGATTCTCATGGGTATTCTTTCTTAAATCGAAAGATGAAGCTTCACAGATTTTGATAAATTTCTTTGTCGAAACTGAAAACATTTATGGAGTTCGTGTTAAGAGAATCAGGAGTGACAACGGAACTGAATTCAAGAATAATGAGATGGATGTCTTTTGTTTGTCAAAGGGAATCCAACATCAATACAGTTCACCGTATGAACCACAACAGAATGGAGTTGCTGAAAGAAAGAATAGGACTCTAATCGAGACAGCCAAAACTATGCTTGCGGATTCTGGGCTTCCTACTATGTTTTGGGGGGAGGCAGTGAATACAGCTTGTCATATTTTAAATAGGGTTACTGTAGTTAAGCGTCATAATAAGACATGTTATGAGCTTCTACATAAGAAGAAACCAAATTTATAGAATGTTGAACCATTTGGTGTACCGTGTACTTTCTTGAAGTATCTACCTTAGTCAAAGTTTGATCCAAAGGTTGAAGAGGGATTTTTCATGGGTTATAAACCGGGAACATCAATTCAACGGGTTTACAACAAACAGAACGGCAAAGTTGACTTGGGAACAAATGTCAAGATTGTCAGTCATAAGCCCGCTACTCATTCTGGAAGTGGCAAAAACTTCGATTATGATAGTGTGTTTAGTTCACTACACGGTCCTGATTCTTATTCAGATCCTGAGACAGTTGATGACGTGATTATTTTAAGAGATCACATGGATAATACTCTTACATCTTTGCCTACTCGAAATGTCGATACTACTCCAACCAAAGTTCAGTTTACTACTGATATTGATGAAAGTGGTAAGGACAAGAATAATACACCAGATTCAGATAATAGTGAACCCGAGAACACTACACCACTTACTCCGTTAAAGGTTTTACTGCCTGATGATGATCCTATTTCTGAAGAATCGGAAGATGATTTCAGCTCTCCTGAGTTTCAGATTAGAACAAATTTAGGAGAAAGTCTGAATGTTGATTCGGTTCCTCAATATCGAATTAATAAGGATCACCCAGTTGAAAATATTCTTGGTAATGCTACAGAACCTGTTCGAACTAGAAATCAGCTGAATAAGGAACTGACTAGTTTGTTTTGTGAAGTGAAAGACACTGGATTGATAACTGAGTGTTTGTATTCTGGCTTCATTTCACAAGTAGAACCTAAGAATGTTAAGGCAACACTTCAAGATCCATGTTGGGTTGAAGCTATGCAAGAAGAATTAGCTCAATTTGAAAAAGTTGGAGTTTGGGAGTTAGTAGATGAACCTAGAGGTAAAGAACCGATTGGAACTCGTTGGGTACATAAATGCAAACGAGATGACAAAGGGATCGTTACTAGAAATAAAGCACGTTTGGTTGTTCAGGGGTTTGCACAACGAGAAGGATATGACTATAACAAAACTTTTGCACCAGTTGCTAGGATTGAAGCTATAAGGTTATTTTTAGCCTATGCAAGTTTGAAAGGTATGAAGGTGTATCAGTTAGATGTTAAGAGTGTCTTCTTATACGGTGGAGTTAAAGAAGAAGTGTATGTTCACCAACCACCGGGGTTTGAAGATCCGAACTATCCAAGAAGAGCATATCGTTTGGATAAGGCTCTTTATGGATTGCATCAAGCACCCAGAGTGTGGTATGAAAAGTTGTCGACACATTTGTTGACAAATGGATTTACAAGAGGATCGATAGACAGCACATTGTTTATCAAGTGGAAGAAGCGAGATTATCTAATTGTATAAGTTTACGTGGATGATATCATTTTTGGTTCATCTAATATAAAGATGTGAAAAGAGTTTGAAATGAGCATGAAAAATGAATTTGAAATGAGTGCTATGGGGGAATTACAATTTTTCCTCGAACTGCAAAATCATGGTTTAGGGGTTCTTGATCCGAAAGATGAACTTGTGGATGCAACTTATTATCGTGCTATTATTGGCTCGTTGATGTATCTGACTGCTTTGCGTCCAGATATTATGTTCGCTGTTTGTCTTTGCGCTAGATTTCAAGCTAGTCCGAAAGAGTCACATTTGACTACAGCAAAACGTATTCTATGTTATCTTAAGGGAAACCAAGGGCTTGGTCTATGATATCCTATGGGAGGAATGTAAGGTGCCCTATGGTTGCGTGGATCGTAATAAGACGCGATTCGTTATGTCAAGAGTGCAGAATCCTCTTGAGATAACTAGATTGCTATTGCCTTCTGTTAGTTAATAAGTAATTAATCATCCAAGGAGATGCACAAGGCTTGTGGTTCGTGTAGAATAACACACGAAGGAACAATTAACCTTAGCTCGTAAATTCATGAATAATTAACAAGGATTCGAAAACGATTAACCTAATTTCGTAGATTGGGACTTGTATTTATACTAGTTAAGTATTAGATCGTGTGGGCTTAGGCCTTAATTACGTATTTGGCCCGAAAAAATAAAAAAACCGATCTGCCTCGTGCTGACGTCAGCATGAGGCTGATCCTTCATGCTGATGACGTCAGCACGAGGGACGACCCATTGTTCTTTGTTTGACTTCGTTTGGCTCGTACATAACATCCAATCATCATTTAAGTATTCTACGACACTTATAAACCTTGATTCTATGTTCTTGTACCTGCAAAACAATATATAACACACAAACACAATACAAAACACAAACAGATATAATATTGAAGTTCAAACGTAATCATTAAATATCAACACAAGTTCTTATCTAAATGATTACACATAAGTTCCTAAAAACATAAACGATACTCAAATCTATGTTGCGATTGTCACAACGAATTTCCATCTACAGACTCCCCCTTGACGATTGCAACTAGATCTCTTTAAAGTCTTCGAACTTGAACTGCAAAGCTATCCATTAAACAAAAGTCTGGTGCTATTCGCATGAATTCTCAGATCATACATGCGTAGCAAGATCTGTTTCTGTGAATCATCAACAAACATCTGTGCTTCGCCTGACTTGATATCTATCTGCCAAAATGTCATCTCCGTCAGCATATCTTGATCCCATTTGATAGCGGGAACCTTCTTAACACATTTAATCATTTTCTGTACAAACCGAAATGTGCCATCTTGATTCTTAATCTTCTTCAAAGGTGTTAGCTTTATCAACCTTTCTTCTGGCTTCAGACCTCTAGCACTGAAATACTTAATTCATTCATCTCTGAATCTATTCCAGTAGAAATCTGCAAGTCCATTTCTCTGAAGATTAACGAACCAGCGTCTTCCTAAATCAATCATGTCTGAATCACTGAGAGAGTGGAAGTGTCTTTGACTTATTGACATGTACTGGCATCCCTCCTTTCTCTTGATAATAAACAATTTGATTCTGTGATCATAGAACCAACTTTGTATCACTGAGAAGTATTTGGGTGCATCCTTGTCTAAGATATATTCCCAAAACATTGATGGTTTATACGTATCAGGTATCATCAAACCAGTATGTCCTCTATAACCTGGAATTAGTCTATTAATAATAAACTCATGATCTTGCTGCATCGGAGGTATATTAAATCTTCCATGCTCAACCTCTCGCGTAGCATCTATATTCCAGAATAGATCAAAAATATTATCATGTCCTTCATCAACTATATTTGCATATACAGCAAATCTCAAACTTGCAGCATTCTTAGGTTCATCTGGACTATCTCTGATTGGATTGAGATTGAGATGTTCTACTTCAGCTATTGGTTCAACTTGAATGACTTCATCTTCATTAAAGACACGATCAAAGTCATAAGGTGTCTCAAGCAACCTTTTTCTATCAGCTTCCGAAGTAATGAACTCTCCTTCTTCCAAATCTTCATCATCGATACTTTCTAGATCTTCTTCAGCATCAAGATCGTCCAATGCACCTATCCTTTGAAGCTTATCTGCAATTCAAACGATTTACATATACAAAGATAAAGAACATAAATCATAAGTCAAGACATAATAACATAGTATAAATACATAAAAGAAATTAAAATAAATAATACTATATCATAAATATAATGCAACAATTACATTAATATTTATCTTATAATCTTTATCTATTTTAACTTACAACAATAATATTATATCATAAATATAATGTAACAAATACATTCATATTTAACTTATAATTATTACAAAAACAAAAACAAAAATCATTAGCAACTAAGGTTCATAATCTGAATATGAATCCGAATCTGACTCTAACTTTGAAGATGTATGAGTTAACCCTGACTGTTCTTTCATTTGATCCCTAAGTGATCCTGGATAATAATAATTATCATAATCCATAATCTCTGCTCTAGCTCTCATGTGAGCTTGTGGATCATATCCCAATCTCTTTTCTAGTCTATGCACAATTAAAGGGTGCAAATCTGACTCTGTAGAGGCATTGGTAGTAGAATCAGTCTTAGTTGACTCACTATCCTGAGTAGATTTTCCTTTGCTAAGATTTTCTTTTTCTATATGATTATGAGGATCATTCACTATCTCCCTTTCTATTCTATCAGAATTAGAATCGGAGTTACCTGAATTGGAATCTTCCCCATCATCATTGTTAGGATCATCAGGATCTGCATCTGGGGCGGTCATCACAGCTTTGCCTTTATCTTGAGGTCTAGAAGTACTAGCACTAGCTGTACCAGCAATCTCTGACTCAGTTTGTCTTGATGACTCCCCCTGAATGTTTGCAGTCTCTGTATCCATAGCATCATCAACAGTATCTTGACCTTGATTTCTATTCTCTGGCTCACCAACATGGGGTTGTGCTTGATTAGGACCTTGAGCTAGATCTTGATCTTCATGATCATCATCTCTTGACTTACTTGCTAGCTCATCATCCTTACAACCACTCTTATCTCCCCCTTGAGCCAGGAATTGGTCAAGTCTAGAACCAAGAGAATGAACAAGAGCTGTCATTATGTCCATCTCTTCTTGATGCTTAGCAGCTTGGAGCTTTAGCTGATTCTCCAAAGCTGTGACCCTCATCCCTAGCATCTTCTTCTCTGAAAATAAACGACTCAGTTGCACTTGAACTGGAGCGACTGGACGTGACGTAGAAGTAACATCAGATGTAGAGGCCTGAGGTGGCATCGTAGCTTCAAATGAAGGCATACGAGCACTGAAAGTCCCTGTGGGAGGCATCTGTGGTCTTTGCAGAGGAGCCAACAGATGTCCCATGACAGTAGAAACAGGAACTGTCGCCTGAATAGGAGCAGACGAAGGCCTAGGAGCAACAAGTGTCGGCTTTGGCTCTTGACGAACTGTAGACTCCGGAGCAGTAGGAATCGTAACAGTTGTAGCCTCAGTAACAACTTGTGCGCGAGAACCAATTCCTCTTATTATAAACTTTGGTCTCGACCTTCTCTCCCCAACAACAACACCAACAGCAGAAGGAGCAGACACAGAAGCAGGAATCTCAGAGACAGAAGCTCTTAAAGCAGCAACCAATGGAGTATCACCAACATTAGGTACATGAGACCTCTCCATGGCTTGATTATAAGCAGCAAACTCTCTATCAACTTCAGCCTGAGATCTTGCATGTCTTCTTCTTCGCTTCGGCAGTGTTTGTTCCTCTTCTTCATCTTCTGAATCCTCAACAACATTAACCGGGACTTCAAAAGGACCAACATCAACACCAACTGGAGCAGAGGTAGAAGTAGAAACTCCAGTAGATGGTGGTACAAGATTTGTAGGATCATCAATATCCTCCATGAGAGCATCCATATCCGAATCATGCTCTAGATCACCAGCATACAGAGGAACATCATTGAGTCCCTCAAACTGATCAGCTCGTTCTTCATGAGGATCTTCTCGAGCCTGATCATCACCAGCAGCAGCAGCAGCAACGGGTTCTTCATCCTCCCAACCTTGTCTGGGTGGAACATAGTTAGGATTGATCAAGTATCCGAACAATGATGGATTATCAACATGTATCGGATGATCTCTACCCGACAAGTGCTTCAAACTTTCAAAAAATGCCTTATAAGTAAGACGACCTAAATTGAACGTAGGACCATCAAATGGCAAATCAGCTGCAAAGTGACGAATTATGATCATCACAAATCTTGGAAACAGAAAGAATTTCTTGTCTGTACCAAATGACCTCAACTGCTTCTCCAAGTTATCAAAAATGTACTGAGAAAAGCTATACGACTTGTTCAGCACCAAGGCAACCATCTGAGAACCATTCTGTATATTCATCTGGTCATAGCCTGTACTCCGATGACTAATGGCCCTCAACAAATAGTAAGCAAGAAGCTTCCATTTGCCACGAAGATGATTCCTGAAGTATGGGTGAGAAATAGCTCCAGTATACCCCATACGACGTAGAGCACCGTCATAGAATTCCTCAGAAAACTCAGTCGAACCTTGCTCTATCTCGACATCACCTAAGTGTAATATCGTCCGTAAGTCTCTAGACAAAAATGAGAAAGAACGTCCTCCAACAGTAGTGTGAATGTATGTATGAGCACCCATCTGCACTGAACGGGCTGAGTTCCAAAACTCCCGAATGAGACTAATCACCAACAGAGGGTTCTCTGTTACTGCAAAATGAGCACGAGAACGTGCAAGAAACTGTAGGACACCGTCAAAACATCTCCATTTGATGTCAAAATTAATCTAAAACATGATCGTGGACTTGTTTATGGTTCGTGTATGCCCAGAAAAACTAAAAATCGAAACGAATTCAATTTATATGAACACGAAGTAAAGTGTTCTTCGTGTTCTCATCTGCTTCGTGTGAGTAGTAAACGAGACACAAATTCTTTTGATTAATCTTGATTTAACACTTGTTTACTTAAGGTCATGTTAGATTTAACATGTTTAAACATCAATTAATCTAATTTTAAGTCCAAATCATCAAAAATCAAAGATCTAATTCATGGTTCGTCTGAGTTACTGTTCACGCGAGGTAAAATCAAAAATCGGGCATTATAACGGCTTAAATCTTGTAAGTTTCAAAGTTAAAACATCAATTCACTATCCTAGATTATGAAATTACCAACAAATCTGGATAATAATCAAGAAAAAGGATGAAATCGATCGAAAGAAGAGCGAATGAATAGTAGCACGAAGGAGACGAAGTTCGTGTTATCTACTTAGGGTTAAATTCGATTAATTGGTAATTAATGAATAGTAATAACCCATATATATATATTCGAATCCACATAGGCCAGGCCGAACACGCAGTTCATGGGCTTCGTGATGACGTCAGTGCGAGGCATGCTGACGTCAGCAAGAGGTGATTTCGAATTTTCAGATTTTAAACCACATAAGCTCCATTCCTTAGCCAAATTTCGCGAATTTTCCAGAAATTTAAACAAGGAAAAATTCTAGAAATTCCATAATCATAAACCTGTAGATACTCGTTACCAAAAATCAGTATCTACTCGAATATGCAATTATAAATCATCCGTACTAACTTGTCATCACAATAATGTATCAAATAAATCTTACATTATTATCTTGACATAAAAACGATCATTTCTTCATTGATGTTTAACTTTAAACAAATGCAAACTGACATTAAAACATATTTAATGTATAATGCATTACAATACATCAAAAATCTCATATCAACAACCTATCACATTACATCTTAGGTTGTGATCTTGATAATAAAACTATAACCTATCACACTAAGTCTTAGGTTAATAAATAGGCAATGATGCATTCCGCATGTAGATAAATCATGATATATCCAATCCGACTTGTTTCAACATGATATTCAGATGAAATTCGATATCTGTAACCTGCACACTTAACAAGCTTCATCAATGCATCAAGAACAATAAAAAAATATCATAAATATGCAAAACAACCAAAAGCTTAACCGAGCAATCTAAGGCAAGTCCAATCTTTGTCAAGCATACTTATCAACCAAATGACAATTGAAATTTCAAAAATTTACTTGAAACATATTCAAAAATATTTTAACTTTTCAATTTTCAAAACATTTCATTTTCTAAATTAAACAACTTATGTATTAATTAGAAAATCCATCTTTTATACATTTATACCGTAAGCAACAAGAGTTATATAATTCACTAAGAATTATAACTTTTAATGCTTATCAAATCTCTCGTGCAATAAGAACTAGTTTGACACACAAACTGACACTTACAAAAACTAAAATAAAAAATAAAAAAAATAAAAAATAAAAAAAATAAAAAATAAAAAAAATAAAAATAAACTAAGCTACTTTATTATTTACAAGAAATCATAAGTTTCTGCAGATTAGATCAGATTAGCATTTACATAAGTCTGCAAGTGAGAAATAATTCTCTTATTATTAGTTATGAACAGTGACCCAACCACGATTACCGGTATATTTGTCCTCTTAAACACTCGGTACTTCCAGTTTCCTTTGAGTTATGACACTTTTGACATACCCTGGCCAAGGACAGTCACCATGTAACCTGAGTAGCCTAATATGCCATTGAATAGTTTGCGAACTTATGTGACCCACATTCAGATATACTTCCGTAATCGATACAAGCACTAAGATAACAAATATTCAATATATATTCAAAAACATCCTTAAACAAATCATGAGACACTTTTTTCGATAACAGAATTTAATTACGTTGTGATTTAACTTATTTGCTTTTGCATTTCATTATTTATAATGAACCCGTGATTTTCTATGAGACCCATGTAGCGAACTTTCTGACAACTTATCCCAAGTTGGAAGCTTTAGGTATGCTAGGTATACAAAGACACCCCGAGGACATACTTGTCCGAATCTCAAAGACCACATTAGCCCCTTAATTTACATTCATTTTATTTGCATAAACAATATAACATTTAGCTTTCATGCTCATGATTGGTAGAGGTTTTTGCCTATATATTGAACAAATCTTATAGTAATGCTAGATCTTTCACAAAATTTAAGGACTAGATCAATTCATTACTGAAAAGCAAGCATTCTCAGCCATATATCTGAATATGTTTCCCACAAGAACATTGTATAATTTAAGTTCAGATTAAGGAAACCTTGCTACTTTGTGTCTACCAATATATCCCAAATTGTAATCACTGAACTAAGCAGTTATATTACGATTAAGCAGACTTAAAAGCTAAGTATCCTCACTTCTAATCATCTTACAGCATTAACTTAAATCTCCCCCATATTTTTGTCATTTTCTCATTTTTCACATTTTATGGTTTTCATGACACTAAGAACTCTTTTTGTATTTTTATGACTCTAGCTATTTACAGACACAAACTTACAAAATTAGTTCTTTGAGAGATTTAATATGAATCAGCATTCTTCATCCCATTGAGAAGAATTAGCTCCTCAAATCGAGCCTTATCAAATGCTTTGGTATACAAATCGGCTAAATTATCATCAGTTATAACTTTTTCCAAATGAATTAACTTCTTTTGGGCACAATCACGCAAGAAATGATGTCTAATATCAATATGCTTGGTGACCTTATGCATGACAGGATTATTTGTAATGTCTATAACTAACTTATTGTCTATTCTAATAGGAGTATCAAGAAAATCCTTACCGTAGTCACGAAGTTGTTGCTGAATCCACAATACCTGGGAACAACAGCTACCAGCAGCCATATACTCTGCCTCACATGAAGACTAAGCAACACATGTCTGCTTCTTACACTGCCACGATACTAATCTTTCTCCTAACAGCTGACAACCTCCAGTCGTAGACTTTCTGTCATTGTGACAACCGCCAAAATCCGAATCAGTATATGTAACAAAATCAAAACGTTCCTTGTAGATGTAGATTCGTTGTGACAATCGCAACATAGATTTGATTATCGTTTATGTTTTTAGAAACTTGTGTGTAATCATTTAAATAAGAACTTGTGTTGATATTTAATGATTACGTTTGAACTTCAATATTATATCTATTTGTGTTTTGTATTATGTTTGTGTGTTATATATTGTTTTGCAGGTACAAGAACATAGAATCAAGGTTTATAAGTGTCGTAGAACACTTAAACGATGATTGGATGTTTTGTACGAGCCAAACGAAGTCAAACAAAGAACAATGGGTCGTCCCTCATGCTGACATCTTCAGCATGAAGGATCAGCCTCATGCTGACGTCAGCACGAGGCAGATCGGTTGGTTTATTGTTTCGGGCCTAATACGTAATTAAGGCCTAAGCCCACACGATCCAATACTTAACTAGTATAAATACAAGACCTAATCTACGAAATTAGGTTAATCTTTTTCGAATCCTTGTTAATTATTCACGAATTTACGAGCTAAGGTTAATTGTTCCTTTGTGTGTTCTTCTACACGAACCACAAGCCTTGTGCATCTCCTTGGGTTGATTAATTACTTATTAATTAATAGAAGGCAATAGCAATCTAGTTATCTCAAGAGGATTCCGCACTCTTGACATAACGAATTGCATATTATTACGATCCACGCAACAATAGGGCACCTTACAAGTGGTATCAGAGCCCTAAGGTTGATTACCAGAAGGTTTAAGATCGTTTGATTAGCTATTGATTGCAATTTTCGTTCGAAATTCGTGTTAATTTGAAAATTCGTGCTTTTCTTCGTGTTACTTCGTGCATACGTCAGCACGAAGTGAACTTCGTGTTCGTGATAACGTCATCAGTTGACTTCGTGCCACGTCAGCACGAACCACTCTTCGTGACTTAGGTCGTGACTAGTGTTTCGTATACTTTGTACTTCGTGCGACGTGTACTTCGTGGAAGTCATACAACTTCGTGCCACGTGACTTCATACTTCGTGCCACGTGATTTCGTACTTCGTGCCACGTGACTTCGTACTTCGTGCCACGTGACTTCGTACTTCGTGCTACGTGTCTTTCGTGCTATACGAACTAAGTAGTATTTTGTTTTACTTGAATTTAAAGGATTCGAAATGACGACTTTACCAGCTGCCGCAAACTCACCCAATGCCCTACTTATCAGCCAGATGATCATGCACGATCATGAGGTTGGTCGGGGTAATACACCTCCAAAGCTTTTCCGTATGGAAAATTATTGGATGTGGAAGAGACGTTTTGAAGACTACATTCGTCTCACCGACATGGAAATGTGGCTAGTGATAACTCAAGGTTTTGATTGGCCTTCATATGAGAAGAACGGAGTGATCGGTAGGTATACTTATGCTGATATGCCTATTAAAGAACGTAAAAGATACGCTGTTGAGGGAAAGGCATTGTCCACTCTTACTATGGCCTTACCTCAAGATAGTGTACATTTGTTTAAAAAGTACACTACTTCAAAGGATTTATGGGATGCTCTTGAAAGATATTGTGAGGGCGATGTAACTTTGCAGACGAATCGTATCAAGCTTCTGAAGCGCCAGTATGAAGCCTTTAATGGTCTGAAAGGGGAATCTCTTGACGAGATTATTATTCGATTCAATCATTTGACCACTGAGTTGTCGTACTTTGAAGTTGTTTATCCTCAAACTGAGCTAGTTGATAAGTTTTTGGATTCATTGCCTAAGACATGGACTGATTATGTTCATCAACTTCAAGATGATCAAGAATACAGTACATGGGACTTTGAAAAGGTAGTCTCCAAGCTGAAGAACAGAGACATGAAAAGAAGGATTAAAGATACTCACTCGGATTTTACACAAGATCCATCCTTATATCATGCTAAGTCTGTTCATTTAGCAAGTTCCAGATCAGGAAACAATGCATTTCTAAGTGGTGCAGAAGCTACACCAATAGTAGATGCTGAAGGTATTGCTGGATACGTTGCTTATGACAATACACATTCGAATGTGTATTGTCAAAGATACAGCAAACGATCTTACCACTTGTAACACGAATTTCGAACGAAAATTGCAATCAATAGCTAATCAAACGATCTTAAACCTTCTGGTAATCAACCTTAGGGCTCTGATACCACTTGTAAGGTGCCCTATTGTTGCGTGGATCGTAATAATACGCAATTCGTTATGTCAAGAGTGCGGAATCCTCTTGAGATAACTAGATTGCTATTGCCTTCTATTAATTAATAAGTAATTAATCAACCCAAGGAGATGCACAAGGCTTGTGGTTCGTGTAGAAGAACACATAAAGGAACAATTAACCTTAACTCGTAAATTCGTGAATAATTAACAAGGATTCGAAAAAGATTAACCTAATTTCGTAGATTAGGTCTTGTATTTATACTAGTTAAGTATTGGATCGTGTGGGCTTAGGCCTTAATTACGTATTAGGCCCGAAACAATAAACCAACCGATCTGCCTCGTGCTGACGTCAGCATGAGGCTGATCCTTCATGCTGAAGATGTCAGCATGAGGGACGACCCATTGTTCTTTGTTTGACTTCGTTTGGCTCGTACAAAACATCCAATCATCGTTTAAGTGTTCTACGACACTTATAAACCTTGATTCTATGTTCTTGTACCTGCAAAACAATATATAACACACAAACATAATACAAAACACAAATAGATATAATATTGAAGTTCAAACGTAATCATTAAATATCAACACAAGTTCTTATTTAAATGATTACACACAAGTTTCTAAAAACATAAACGATAATCAAATCTATGTTGCGATTGTCACAACGAATCTACATCTACAAGGAACGTTTTGATTTTGTTACATATACTGATTCGGATTTTGGCGGTTGTCACAATGACAGAAAGTCTACGACTGGAGGTTGTCAGCTGTTAGGAGAAAGATTAGTATCGTGGCAGTGTAAGAAGCAGACATGTGTTGCTTAGTCTTCATGTGAGGCAGAGTATATGGCTGCTGGTAGCTGTTGTTCCCAGGTATTGTGGATTCAGCAACAACTTCGTGACTACGGTAAGGATTTTCTTGATACTCCTATTAGAATAGACAATAAGTTAGTTATAGACATTACAAATAATCCTGTCATGCATAAGGTCACCAAGCATATTGATATTAGACATCATTTCTTGCGTGATTGTGCCCAAAAGAAGTTAATTCATTTGGAAAAAGTTATAACTGATGATAATTTAGCCGATTTGTATACCAAAGCATTTGATAAGGCTCGATTTGAGGAGCTAATTCTTCTCAATGGGATGAAGAATGCTGATTCATATTAAATCTCTCAAAGAACTAATTTTGTAAGTTTGTGTCTGTAAATAGCTAGAGTCATAAAAATACAAAAAGAGTTCTTAGTGTCATGAAAACCATAAAAATGTGAAAAATGAGAAAATGACAAAAATATGGGGGAGATTTAAGTTAATGCTGTAAGATGATTAGAAGTGAGGATACTTAGCTTTTAAGTCTGCTTAATCGTAATATAACTGCTTAGTTCAGTGATTACAATTTGGGATATATTGGTAGACACAAAGTAGCAAGGTTTCCTTAATCTGAACTTAAATTATACAATGTTCTTGTGGGAAACATATTCAGATATATGGCTGAGAATGCTTGCTTTTCAGTAATGAATTGATCTAGTCCTTAAATTTTGTGAAAGATCTAGCATTACTATAAGATTTGTTCAATATATAGGCAAAAACCTCTACCAATCATGAGCATGAAAGCTAAATGTTATATTGTTTATGCAAATAAAATGAATGTAAATTAAGGGGCTAATGTGGTCTTTGAGATTCGGACAAGTATGTCCTCGGGGTGTCTTTGTATACCTAGCATACCTAAAGCTTCCAACTTGGGATAAGTTGTCAGAAAGTTCGCTACATGGGTCTCATAGAAAATCACGGGTTCATTATAAATAATGAAATGCAAAAGCAAATAAGTTAAATCACAACGTAATTAAATTCTGTTATCGAAAAAAGTGTCTCATGATTTGTTTAAGGATGTTTTTGAATATATATTGAATATTTGTTATCTTAGTGCTTGTATCGATTACGGAAGTATATCTGAATGTGGGTCACATAAGTTCGCAAACTATTCAATGGCATATTAGGCTACTCAGGTTACATGGTGACTGTCCTTGGCCAGGGTATGTCAAAAGTGTCATAACTCAAAGGAAACTGGAAGTACCGAGTGTTTAAGAGGACAAATATACCGGTAATCGTGGTTGGGTCACTGTTCATAACTAATAATAAGAGAATTATTTCTCACTTGCAGACTTATGTAAATGCTAATCTGATCTAATCTGCAGAAACTTATGATTTCTTGTAAATAAATAAAGTAGCTTAGTTTATTTTTATTTTTTTTAATTTTTATTTTTTTTATTTTTTATTTTTTTTATTTTTTATTTTAGTTTTTGTAAGTGTCAGTTTGTGTGTCAAACTAGTTCTTATTGCACGAGAGATTTGATAAGCATTAAAAGTTATAATTCTTAGTGAATTATATAACTCTTGTTGCTTACGGTATAAATGTATAAAAGATGGATTTTCTAATTAATACATAAGTTGTTTAATTTAGAAAATGAAATGTTTTGAAAATTGAAAAGTTAAAATATTTTTGAATATGTTTCAAGTAAATTTTTGAAATTTCAATTGTCATTTGGTTGATAAGTATGCTTGACAAAGATTGGACTTGCCTTAGATTGCTCGGTTAAGCTTTTGGTTGTTTTGCATATTTATGATATTTTTTTATTGTTCTTGATGCATTGATGAAGCTTGTTAAGTGTGCAGGTTACAGATATCGAATTTCATCTGAATATCATGTTGAAACAAGTCGGATTGGATATATCATGATTTATCTACATGCGGAATGCATCATTGCCTATTTATTAACCTAAGACTTAGTGTGATAGGTTATAGTTTTATTATCAAGATCACAACCTAAGATGTAATGTGATAGGTTGTTGATATGAGATTTTTGATGTATTGTAATGCATTATACATTAAATATGTTTTAATGTCAGTTTGCATTTGTTTAAAGTTAAACATCAATGAAGAAATGATCGTTTTTATGTCAAGATAATAATGTAAGATTTATTTGATACATTATTGTGATGACAAGTTAGTACGGATGATTTATAATTGCATATTCGAGTAGATACTGATTTTTGGTAACGAGTATCTACAGGTTTATGATTATGGAATTTCTAGAATTTTTCCTTGTTTAAATTTCTGGAAAATTCGCGAAATTTGGCTAAGGAATGGAGCTTATGTGGTTTAAAATCTGAAAATTCGAAATCACCTCTTGCTGACGTCAGCATGCCTCGCACTGACGTCATCACGAAGCCCATGAACTGCGTGTTCGGCCTGGCCTATGTGGATTCGAATATATATATATGGGTTATTACTATTCATTAATTACCAATTAATCGAATTTAACCCTAAGTAGATAACACGAACTTCGTCTCCTTCGTGCTACTATTCATTCGCTCTTCTTTCGATCGATTTCATCCTTTTTCTTGATTATTATCCAGATTTGTTGGTAATTTCATAATCTAGGATAGTGAATTGATGTTTTAACTTTGAAACTTACAAGATTTAAGCCGTTATAATGCCCGATTTTTGATAAGGCTCGATTTGAGGAGCTAATTCTTCTCAATGGGATGAAGAATGCTGATTCATATTAAATCTCTCAAAGAACTAATTTTGTAAGTTTGTGTCTGTAAATAGCTAGAGTCATAAAAATACAAAAAGAGTTCTTAGTGTCATGAAAACCATAAAAATGTGAAAAATGAGAAAATGACAAAAATATGGGGGAGATTTAAGTTAATGCTGTAAGATGATTAGAAGTGAGGATACTTAGCTTTTAAGTCTGCTTAATCGTAATATAACTGCTTAGTTCAGTGATTACAATTTGGGATATATGGTAGACACAAAGTAGCAAGGTTTCCTTAATCTGAACTTAAATTATACAATGTTCTTGTGGGAAACATATTCAGATATATGGCTGAGAATGCTTGCTTTTCAGTAATGAATTGATCTAGTCCTTAAATTTTGTGAAAGATCTAGCATTACTATAAGATTTGTTCAATATATAGGCAAAAACCTCTACCAATCATGAGCATGAAAGCTAAATGTTATATTGTTTATGCAAATAAAATGAATGTAAATTAAGGGGCTAATGTGGTCTTTGAGATTCGGACAAGTATGTCCTCGGGGTGTCTTTGTATACCTAGCATACCTAAAGCTTCCAACTTGGGATAAGTTGTCAGAAAGTTCGCTACATGGGATAAGTAGCAAGGTTTCCTTAATCTGAACTTAATTTATACAATGTTCTTGTGGGAAACATATTCAGATATATGGCTGAGAATGCTTGCTTTTCAGTAATGAATTGATCTAGTCCTTAAATTTTGTGAAAGATCTAGCATTACTATAGAATTTGTTCAAAATATAGGCAAAAACCTCAACAACTCATGAGCATGAAAGTTAAATGTGAAACTATTTATGCAAATGAAATGAATGTAACTTAAGGGGCTAATGTGGTCTTTGAGATTCGAACAAGTATGTCCTCGGGGTGTCTTTGTATACCTAGCCTACCTAAAGCTTCCAACTTGGGATAAGTTGTAAGAAAGTCGCTACATGGGTCTCATAGAAAATCACGGGTTCCTTATAAATAATGAAATGCAAAAGCAAATAAGTTAAATCACAAAGTAATTAAATTTTGTTATCTAAAAGGTGTCTCATGATTTGTTTAAGGATGTTTTTGAATATATATTGAATATTTGTTATCTTAGTGCTTGTATCGATTACGGAAGTATATTTGAATATGGGTCACATAAGTTCGCAAACTATTCAAAGGCATATTAGGCTACTCGGGTTACATGGTGACTGTCCTTGGCCAGGGTATGTCGAAAGTGTCACAACTCAAAGGAAACTGGAAGTATCGAGTGTTTAAGAGGACAAATATACCGGTAATCGTGGTTGGGTCACTGTTCATAACTAATAATAAGAGAATTATTTCTCACTTGCAGACTTATGTAAATGCTAATCTGATCTAATCAGCAAAAACTTAGAATTTCTTGTAAATAAATAAAGTAATTTAGTTTTTATTTTAGTTATTTCGTTTTTATTTTTAATTTTTTTTTGTTTTTTTTTGTACTAATAAGTGTCAGTTTGTGTGTCAAACTAGTTCTTATTGCACGAGAGATTTGATAAGCATCTAATGATTCTGTAGAAAGTTATATGATTCTTAGTGAATTATATGAGTCTTGTTGCTTATGGTAAGTATGTTTAAAAGCTGGATTTTCTAATTAATACATAAGTTGTTTAATTTAGAAAATGAAATGGATTTGAAATTGAAAAGTCAAAATGTTTTTGAATATGTTTCAAGTAAATTTTTGAAATTTCAATTGTTTTTGGTTGATAAGTATGCTTGACAAAGATTGGACTTGCCTTAGATCTTGTAGTGATTGCTAGGTTAAGATTTTGATTGTTTTGCATATTTATGATATTTTATTGTTTTTGATGCATTGATGAAGTTTGTTAAGTGTGCAGGTTACAGATATCAAATTTCATTTGAATACCATGTTGAAACAAATAGGATCGGTTATATCATGATTAATCTACATGCGGAATGCATCATTGCCTTTTTTAGCATAACCTAAGACATAGTGTGATAGGTTATAACTGTATTATCAAGATCACAACCTAAGATGTAATGTGATAGGTATTTTGATGTATTGTAATGCATTATACATTAAATATGTTTTGATGTAAGTTTGCATTTGTTTAAGGTTAAACATCAATGAAGAAATGATCGATTTTATGTCAAGATAATAATGTAAGATTTATTTGATACATTATTGTGGTGACAAGTTAGTACGGATGATTTATGATTGCATATTCGAGTAGATATAGGTTTTTAGTAACGAGTATCTACAGGTTTATGTTTCTGGAATTTTTGTAGTTTTCCTTAATAAGTTTTCAGGAAAGTTTACAAAATTTGGCTAAGGAAAATAGCTCATGTGTTTTAAAAACTAAAAATTCGACTTCGTTCGTGCTGACGTCAGCATGCCTTGCGCTGACGTCATCACGAAGCCCATGAACTCAGTGTTCGGTCCGGCCCACGAAGCTTCGAATATAAGTATGGGTTTTAACCTTTCATTAATTACTTTTTAATCAAAAATTAACCCTAAATTACCACACGAACTTCGTCTCCTTCGTGCCACTATTCATCCGATTCTCTTTTCGATCGAGTTCATCCTCTTTTCGTGTTTGTTACTTAGATTTGTTGGTATGGAAGGACAAGGTAATAATGCTCGTGTGTTCGTCAAGGAGCACAATGCTGCACTCGACCTTAGCATTACGCAGACGAAGTGCACACCAGAGTTTCACGGTGTCCTACAGTTTCTTGCACATTCTCATGTACATTTTGTAGTGACAGAGAACCCTCCATTGGTGATAAGTCTCATTCGGGAGTTTTGGAACTCAGCCCGATCAGTGCAGATGGGTGATCATATGTACATTCGCACTACTGTTGGAGGACGTTCATTCTCGTTCTCGGCTAGAGACTTAAGGACGATATTACACTGGTGATGTCGAGATAGAGCAAGGTCCGACTGACCTTTCAGAGGAATTTTGTGATGGTGCTCTACGTCATATGGGGTATATTGGTGCTATTACTCACCCATACTTCAGGAATCATCTTCGTGGCAAATGGAAGTTGCTAGCTTACTATTTGTTGAGGTCCATTAGTCATCGGAGTACAGGCTATGACCAGATGAATATCAAGAACGCTTCTCAGTTGGTTGCTTTGGTGCTGAACAAGCCATACAGCTTTTCTCAGTACATTTTTGATAATTTAGAGAAGCAGTTGAGGTCATTTGGTACAGATAAGAAATTCTTTCTGTTTCCAAGATTTGTGATGATAATCATTCGTCACTTTGCAGCTGAATTGCCGTTTGACGGTCCTACGTTCAATTTAGGTCGTCTTACTTATAAGGCATTTGTTGAGAGTATGAAGCACTTGTCGGGTAGAGATCATCCGATACATGTTGATAATCCACCATTGTTCGGACATTTGATCAATCCTAACTATGTTGCACCAAGACAAGGTTGGGAAGATGAAGAACCCGTTGCTGCTACTGCTAGTGATGATCAGGCTCACGATAATCCTCAGGAAGAGCAAGCTGATCAGTTTGTGGGACTCAATGATGTTCCTTTATATGCCGGAGATCTGGAGCATGATTCAGATATGGATGCTCTGATGGAGGATATTGATGATCCTGCAAATCTTGTTCCACCAACTTCTGGAGTTTTTACTTCTACCTCTGCTCCAGTTGGTGTTGATGTTGGTCCTTCTGAGCTACCAGTTATTGTTAACGCTGGTGATGACTCTGAAGATGATGAAGAAGAGGCAGAGAGATTGCCGAAGCGAAGAAGAAGACAAGGAAAAGGAGTTGACGCTGTGGAGAGACTTCCAACTTCTCAGTGATCTCAAGCTGAAGTTGATAGAGATTTTGCTGTATATCAAGCTGCTATGGAGAGGTATCATGCACCTAATGTTGGTGATACTCCATCAGTTGCTGCTTTAAGAGCTTCAGTTTCTAATGTTCCTGTTTTGGTGTCTACTACTTCTGCTGATGTTGTTGTTAGGGAGAGAAGGTCGAGACCAAAGTTTATCATTCGAGGAATTGGTTCTCATGCACAAGTTGTCACTGAGGCTACAACTGTTACGATTCCTACTGCTTGGGAGTCTACAGTTCGCCAAGAGCCAGAGCCGACAGTTGCTGCTAGGCCTTCGTCTACTCCTATTCAGGCTACAGTTCCTGTTTCTACTATCATGGGACGTCTGTTGGCTCCTCTGCAAAGACCTCAGATGCCTCCCACAGGAACTTTTAATGCTCTTATGCCTTCATTTGAAGCTACGATGCCATCCCATGCTTCTACATCTGATGTTGCTTCTACATCACGTCCACCTGTACCTGTTCAAGTGCAGTTGAGTCATTTATTTTCTGAGAAGAAGATGTTAGAGATGAGGGTTACAGCTTTGGAGAATCAGTTAAAGCTCCAAGCTGCCAAGCATCAAGAAGAGATGGACTTAATGACAGCTCTTATTCATTCTCTTGGTTCTAGACTTGACCAATTCTTGGCTCAAGGGGGAGATAAAGATGGTTGTAAGGATGATGAGCTTGCTAAGAAGACTAGAGATGATGATCATGAAGATCAAGATCGAGCTCAAGATCCAAGCCAAGGACAAGCAACAGATGGTGAACCAGAGAATAGAGGTCAAGGTCAAGATGCTACTGGTGATGTTACGGATACAGAGACTACAAACATTCAGGGGGAGTCGCCAAGACAAAAAGAGTCAGAGGTTACTGGTACAACTGGTGCTAGTACATCTGGAACTCAAGATAAAGGAAAAGCTGTGATGGTTGCTCCAGATGCAGATCCTGATGATCCACATGATGAGGATTCCAATTCAGGTAACTCCAATTCTAAGTCTAATAGAATAGAAAGGGAGATACGAGAAAAGGTTGCGAATGATCCTCATAAGGAAGAGTCAGAAAATCATAGCAATACCTCTTCAGAGTCACCGCATCATCCATTGATTGTGCATAGACTAAAGAAGAGAATGGGTTATGATCTACAAGCTCTTATGAAAGCTAGAGCGATGGTCTGGGATCTTGAAAGTTATATTGGTCCAGGATCATTTGAGGATCAAAGGAAAGAGCAATTAGGATTGACTCATACTTCTTCAGAGTCGGAGTCAGATTCTGATTCAGATTTCGAACCCTAGTGTTAATGATTTTTGTATTTTAGAGGATAATTAATAATGATTATAATATAAATATTAATGTATTAAGTAATTACATTATATTTATGATATAATATTATTAGTGTAAGTTAAAATAGATAAAGATTATAAGATAAATGTTAATGTATGTTTACATTATATTTATGGTATAGTATTATTTATTTTAATTTATCATATGTATTTATACTAATGGTTTATGTCTTGACTTATGATTTATGTTCTTTATCTTTGTATATATGAATTGTTTGAATTGCAGATAAGCTTCAAAGGATAGGTGCATTGGACGATCTTGATGCTGAAGATGACTTAGAAAGTATCAATGGTGAAGATATGGAAAAAGGAGAGTTCATTACTTCAGAAGCTGATAGAAAAAGGTTGCTTGATATACCTTATGACTTTGATCGTGTCCTTAATGAAGATGAAGTCGTTCAAGTTGAACCAATAGCTGAAGTAGAACATCTCAATCTTAATCCAATCAGAGATAGTCCAAATGAACCTAGGAATGTAGCAAATTTGAGGTTTGTTGTATCTGCAAACATTATTGATGAAGGACATGACAATATTTTTGAGTTATACTGGAATATTGATGCTACACGAGAGATTGATCTTAGAAGATTCAATATACCTCCGGTGCAGCAAGATCCTGAGTTTATTATTGATAGAAGGATTCCAGTGGTTATAACTCGTGCTGGTTTTCATGTGGGTGGAAATTTAAAACCGTCAATGTTTTGGGAATTTATCTCAGACAAGGATGCACCCAAGTACTTCTCAGTGATACAAAGTTGGTTCTATGATCACAGAGTCAAATTGTTTATTATCAAGAGAAAGGATGGATGCCAGTACATGTCAATGAGTTAAAGACACTTCCACTCTCTCAGTGATTCTGACATGATAGATTTGAGAAGACGATGGTTCGTTAATCTTCAGAGCAATGGACTTGCAGATTTCTACTGGAATAGATTCAGAGATGAAAGAATTAGAAATTTCAGTGATAGAGGTCTGAAGCCACAAGAGAGGTTGATTAAGCCAACACCTTTGAAGAAGATTAAGAATCAAGATGGCACATTTTGTTTTGAACAGCGAAGGATTAAATGTGTTAAGAAGGTTCCCGCTATCAGATGGGATCAAGATATGCTGACAGCGATGACATTTTGGCAAATAGATATCAAGTCAGGCGAAGCACAGATGTTTGTTGATGATTCACAGGAACAAATGTTGCTACGCATGTATGATCCAATGCAGGTTGTCAACTTGTCAAGAGGTGATCAGAGAAGACTTTTGGATACACCTTGTTCAGCAGTGGAATTTTGGAGAGTTGAAGAAAGGCGCTATCACAACATTCTCGCACATTGTTTGCAAGAGAGAATTCATGCGAATAGCACAAGACTTTTATTCAATGGATAGCTTTGAAGTTCAAAGACTTTAAAGAGATCTAGTTGCAATCGTCAAAGGGGAGTTTGTAGATGCAGATTCGTTGTGACAATCGCAATATAGATTTGATTATCGTTTATGTTTTAGGAACTATGTTTGTAATCATTTAAATAAGAACTTTTGTTGATATTTAATGATTACAGTTGAACTTCAATATTATATCTGTTTATGTTTTGTATTGTGTTTGTGTGTTATATACTGTTTTGCAGGTACAAGAACATAGAATCAAGGTTTATAAGTGTCGTAGAACACTTAAACGATGATTGGATGTCATGTACGAGCCAAACGAAGCCAAACAAAGAGTCAAAGGGTCGAACCTCGTGCTGACGTCATCAGCATGAAGGATCAACCTCGTGCTGACGTCAGCACGAGGTGGATTGGCTTATTGTTAATTCGGGCTTAATCCTTGATTAAGGCCGAAGCCCACACGAACCCAATACCTATAAGTATAAATACAAGACCTAATCTACGGAATTATGTTAATCGTTTGGTAAATCTTAGAAGATATTCACGAAGTTACGAACTAAGGTTAATTGTTCCTTCGTGTGATCTCCTACACGAACCACAAGCCTTGCGCATCTCCTTGGGTTGGTTAATTGCTCATTAATCGACGGAAGGCAATAGCAATCTAGTTATCTCAAGAGGATTCCGCACTCTTGACATAACGAATCGTCTTATTACGATCAACGCAACAATAGGGTACCTTACAGCAAGTATATAAATAAAGTAATAAAGACTTAAGCAATAAATAAGTAAAAAAGTATGTAAATGGTGGAACACAAATATAATTTTCAAGTGTATTTTATTTATTGATGTTAAATAAAATACAAGGTTGTTGCGGAACCAAGATATTACAAAGTAAGTATCTAAACAACCTTATGAACTACAAGTGATCTATATTTGTTAAATAAACTCCTTGATCGAAATACTTAAAGTTGTAAAGTATAACTGTTAAGATCAAGAGTATTTAGGCAAACACACCAAATTACAAAAGTGATTTGGACGAGGGAAATAACTTGGTATTTATAGGCAAAAAGAATTCATATTAAATTCGGAATTCTTTTTGCCGTACAAATAAGGTTTCATGCATTTAGGGAATATAATATTTATTCCTTAAAAGCATTGGTTAAAGTACATGAATAAAGTCAATATGATGTGACTTGTAATACTTTAATCAACCATCTTTACACGAGTGTAAGAACTTTCAACAAATGACAAATGGATTGTCCGGATAAAAGCGTGCAAAGGCAAATAAGTCAATTCCTCGTAATCAGTGTTCAGACTTGTAAGGTCTAGAATACTAGCATGGACTCCAGTCAGGAGATCTGGTAAGACTACCAGTAAGCTCCGCCATTTGTCAGTCTTCTATCTTCAGACTTCAGTCTTTGACTTCAGTGAGAATGTCTTTAGTGGAAAGATCTTGATTGGAGTGAAGTCCAGTGAACTAACTGGTGGAATCCAGATTCTTGTACAAGTAAATGATTCACTGGCCTTCTCAGAATTTTTGGACAAATCTTCAGAGGACTCCAGTCTTCATCTCTGGAGTGAGTCCAGTAAATCTGGACTTATCAACAACCTTACTTTTGTTTAGATTTAGTGTCAAAAACAGAATTCGTACCTTCTAAACATCATTACAAACATCTATTTTGGTCAGATTTGATGTAAGAATCAAAACCCTTTTTATGCTCTTCTTTTGAATATTTTTGGTTTTTTCTTTCAATACACACCCTACACCCACCAATTATTGAGGTTTTTATGTCCAAAAGTCTTAGAAACATATATTAAAACTTGTGTCAAAGTTTCGTTTGATTTCATAAACAAAATCTTGAGATTTAAGGATTTTTGTACAATTTTTATAAACTTTGTTAAATGGATCTTCGAGATATATGTCCGTTTTCGAGTGTCCGACTTTAGTGTTGTTTTTAAATCATTAGGGAGTCTAAAAGTACAATCTGATGTTAAAAACACCTTCCAGATCGAAAGATACTATTAGGGTTTTCTAGAATGAATTTTTGGGGAAGAACACCTCAGTTTGCGACCCCGTCGGTTTGTGACCTCGTATTTCCATTTGCGACCTCGTATTTCAAGTGTGACCTTGTATTTCAAATGCGACCTCGTATTTCAAATGTGATCTCGTATTTCAAATGTGACCTCGTATTTCCATTTGCGACATCGTATTTCAAATATGACCTCGTATTTCTAAAATACTACCCCGAAATAATACCTCAAAATACTACCCCAGATTGCTAGCCTCTCAATTTAGTCTCTTATTTTAGCCTCTCAATTTCAATTTTGTCCTTTAGTGAAATAAGACCCCAAATCTAAAAAAAGACCCCAAATTCAATTTAAGACCCCAACTTTCAATTGAGACCTCGGTTTTCGATTACTACCTCGGTTTAGTCAACTTCGGTCAACATTGGTTGGTTTAGTCAACTTTGGTCAACTTAGTGAAACTCGTAATTTGGTCAACTTTAGTCAAACTTGTAAAATCTGGTCAAAGTCAAACTAGTACGCTTTTGGACAACTTAGTCAATACTTGGCGGCACGTTATGAGCATGTTTACCTAAAATGAACACATACTCAATTATGATAACTTGAAACAGATTCTTTCGTGCCGGGTTACTTAATCTTGTTGCTAGCACTCTGGTGTGTTTCGCAAATCCCCTTTTCACATGTTTTCATGGGGCTGAAAGGATACAAATCATTTTTGTAGTAAAACATTTATACTTTGGTACTATATGATATGATATTGTGCAACATATTTTGTGTAACACCCATCGTTTAAAAACATGGATTTCCAAACACTTTCGCCTAACGGCGTCAAAAGAAAGCGGAAGTAAACTTTAAAAGTCCAAACCAGCAAAATCTGTTTGGTTTATTCATTAAATGGTGTTACTAGCCATATCATCAAAATAAGTCTAAATGGAAACCCATCGGTTGCCCAACATCAAACAACCGACTAAATTATCAATACAAGTCATTATTATATAAACGTAAGGCAAATGTCTAAAGCGAGCAGCTACTATGGGTAAACTATAGCCAGCTTCAAGATCATCTACCCATGCCTCAAGTCTTCTCACATCTACCTACTCACTAATATTGGACCTGAAGGTACAACACATTTTAAAAGAGCAAGTGTTAGCTAACGAATTAGCTAAGTAAGATAACACAAAGTTTATAAAACATTTGTCCATTCAAAACATTACATAAAAGTCATAATTACATCGTCAAGGCACATATCACATCAATGCATCACATCATCCATAACATATCACCGCATCAAACATCATCATCATAGGTTGAATCACCTAACTGTACCTAATCATCTTTTACTTTACATATAACATATAAGCATCATCTTATAGTGTGACATAAGTCACTTACATTAGGCGTGACATAAGTCACTTATCACATATAAGGTGTAAGTTTGTGTGTAGGCGGTCATAAGACCTAACAGGGAACCTCACACCCGACTCGATGGATAAGCTTTTCAGTGGTCCATCAATGTCGTTAAGGAATGGCAAGCCAATGCAGGAGTAGTCCGTATGTTCAAAGACATTGGTGGGTAATCACTCCACCCGGAGATACTCAAACCACGTAATTACGTTGCAAGGAGCCACCCAAGCAACCATATACGCACTCACCGGGCAGGGACAAGTACAGGTTAAGCTTAACACTTTCATATCATATACGAGCTCGGTTTACATCACATATAGTTTAGGTGTCCACGTTACCTAAACATCATCTCATATCATCTTTTACGTTTGGGCCCTTAAACGTGCACGTGTCATGGCAACTTAATAAGTCTAGTGAACTAGATGATCAAGCCATGTAATCATGCACATTTCACATATCATCAACATATAACACATTTCAATTCATCTCAAGATGTTACATAGCATTTCATAGCATATCATTACATCACATACATTGTTACATCACGTACATCATCATATACCATTGCATATCGTATATCATTACAACATTGCACATTATTTATCATCTCATATCATATATCATTTCATAATAACTCAAAACATTTCATATCATATCATAACGTCACATATCTTTGGGGTAGCATTTCAGGCTTCAATATGCATATACATAGCCCATATCACCTCCCGTATAATCCCGAATACTCATAAGCAACCAAGATATCATTAGGGGAAGTTATTATATGAAAACTATGTTTTTGTTGAACCCTCAACGTGTCAAAGTAGTGTATCTTACCTTGGTACTGCTTAACAACGAGTTACATATGTCTTATAGTGCTTGCTAAGTATCCCCGACAACCCATTATACATTAAACATACATTACATAAGTTAAACGGAGCGAAAATGGTGAACTGCAGTTAGTGGGGTGCACTAACAATTCAGTGGGGCGCACTGAATATTTTCTGACCTAAAACTGACCCTCAATGGGTCGCACCACATTCCAATGGGCCTCATTGGCTTCAGATTTTCCAAAAACGGGATTTTCGTGTTTCTTTCGTTTCAAACCCATCTCAAATCCTTACGACCTGAAACTTTCTAGATCACTTCAAGGCATCTTTTAAGACTTAATTAACACCATTAAACCATCAATTGATCTTTGGATTACTTACATATATTAATCACTCAATTAATCACTCGAATGAATTGAAATTGATAAACAGGTTGCAATTAAAGCATACCCAACCCTTAAACCAGAGATGGGTGGACAAAATCTATCAAAGACCATTACCCTATGATCTTAGAATAAAGATTTACCTGTACGAATGATTGAGGGATCAAAACCTAGAAGAAATCACCGCTGAATAGATCCAAAATCGCACCAAACTTGAAGAGAGGCTCTAGGGTTCTTGAGGGAGAATTATTTTTGAGATTACAATCTAATTATGGGGTTTATGGAACGTGATATAGCCCTAAATCTGCTGGACTAACTTTCCAAAACTTAACATCTATACCCTTGTACTTTATATCATTCACTTATTGCCCCTTAAACTCTTACGAGAACACTTTTCATCACTTTAACTCAATCGGGAATACGTATCATTATTATTAATCACTTTACTAACATATTACTTTGTCATATGACATATTAAACTCTCCATTTGAACACATTTAATGAAATTAATCATTAACACGTAGACACATTAATCATATATAACGACCGTAGTCATTATCACATAACATGTTAACTATTAAGACGTATAAATTCGACGGAAGGCAAACGTTGACTAACGACATGGTCAATGGTCGACATAAAATGTTGGGGATGTTACATTTTGGATACGCTAAATGTTTACATATTCCTAATACACTTATAATTACATATTTTGGTTACACTTATACTTACGTATTTTGGATACATAATCTGTTTCACACTTTGGATACATAATTCATTACATATTCGGTTACACTACAGATTCTCTATTATATATATTGACAATTATCGACTTTACTACATGATATTCTGTGTGTTCCTTGTTGATAATGTCGTAACAACTTTCACTATTATTATTCGATGGCTATTAGACTACTGTATGATATTGTATACATTCTATGAGGATTCTAGCTAGGTCATGTTTATGACTGTAAAGACATGCTTTGGTATTCACACTAGCCAGGTCATGTTTATGACTGTAAGGGCACGCATTGGTATTCACACTAGCCAGGTCATGTTTATGACTTTTAGGGCACACATTGGTATTCACATAAGCCAGGTCATGTTTATGACTGTAAGGGCACGCATTGTTATTAAATCAAGCCAGGTCATGTTTATGACCATAAGGGCACACATTGTTACTCAATCAAGCCAGGTCATGTTTATGACCATAAGGGCACACATTGTTACTCAATCAAGCCAGGTCATGATTATGACTGTAAGGGCACACATTATTTTTCAATCTAGCCATGTCATGTTTATGACTGTAAGGGTACGCTTATACGTATTCATACATTGTTACTCTCGTATTCATACTTAACGGCACAAACTAATTCAAACAAATGATTTCAAGTATACAAACGATTTCAAGTAACAACTGATTTCATGTAAACAAGCATGATTACAAACTTACGAACTCACCAACCTTTGTGTTGACGCTTTTTAGTATCCTTTCAGGTTGCAAGTTAATCAAGTTAGAAGTGGCTAAGGAGGATAGCATTGTGGACTTTAGCAGACTCAGACTAGGATTTGGAGCTGCATATCTTATGTGATTATCATTGCTTTATGTTTAGACTATGGCAATATGCCTAAGTGATCTTTCCCCTGCGCGGGAGTTTAGTTATGCTTGTTGGATATTGATTCTATGTTGTATGTTTATGTTTGAGTTCGAATGTATGAAATGTGAGTTTATTTTTGCATTCATTTAGTCACTCTACGTAACATCCATGACGCGTGTACTATGCGTCGCATCCCGAGTTTTCCGCCTTTGTCGGGGTGTGACACTACGATCCTAAAAGAATGGCGTCATCGGTGTAGAGCAAACGGGTAATTTTTGGACCAGAATTCGGTAGTTGGACACCGGTTGTAAGGCCCAGAAAAGAGGCCCGTTGGATGATTTGGGAGAAAGCCTCCATGGCAATGATAATATGAAAAGAAGATACCAGATCACCTTGTGGGACACCACGTTCACAGTTGAACTCGGCTGTTGGATACCCATTAACCGGGATGGCTCCTCGGGACGAATTTAATATGCCTGAAATCCACATTATCCATTTTTCGGGGAAGAACATTTGTTTCATAATGGAGATCAGAAAGCTCCAGTTCAGTGTATCCTATGCCTTCTTGAAATCTATCTTCAAACAAAAAGCTTCTTGTTTCGACTTTTTAATCCATGCCAAGATTTCATTGAGCATCATAAGGCCATCAAGGATGTTTTTGTCTAATAAAAAGGCTGATTGGCACAGGGAGATAAGCTTACCGATTACTTTTTTGAGTCGGTTGGCAAGGACCTTAGAAATCACCTTTTTAATGCAACCAATTAAAGTAATAGGTATGAAGTCAAGGTCTTAATGGCATCATGTTTGGGGATGAGCATAACAGATGCATAACTACATTCATGGCTAATGATGCCACGATTGTAGAATTCCAACAGAATGTTTAAAATATCCAACTTCAAGATGTCCCAAAAACGTTTAATAAAGCCAAAGTTGAAACCATCAGGGCCCAGAGCTTTATTACTGTCGCAATCCCATACTGCTATTTTTATCTCGTTGAGAGTAAAGGGTGCAATCATTAGGTTATATTCTTCAACAGGGAGGGTATTGATACCTTAGAATGACTGTTCTTTAAAGGGATTAGTATCCGTAAATGTAACTAACTATAGACAAATGTCAATAATGTGAAAAAAATAAAGTTGTGTTCATTGTATGTAATTAATTTCAAATCCCGTCTATTATATGTATTCACGTATATGTGGCAATCATATAAGATTTCACTTGTAAGTTTTTGATTTGTCGGATACATACAATAAACAAGATTTTAAAGTTACTACATACAATGAACACAACTATAGTTTTTTCACACTATAGGCATTCGGCCATAGTTAGCTACATTCACAAATACTTATCCCTTCTTTAAATGACAAGTCCTTTTTTTTAATGGGAAAATCTATAAAAAGGTAATCTTTTTATACAAATTTCCTATTAAAGAGAACATATTTACTTTATTCTATTTAAAGAATTCCATTTTTAAAAAATTCGCAATAAAGGAATGTTGTTAGTTTTTAATTCCAGCCATCCGTTAAGTGTCACGTCATCAAATTAAATTGCTTACTTGGACTTTGACTGAAAATGAAGATGCATTTTATCTAAAAGCGCACATATATATATATATATATATATATATGTTTTTATGTATTGAAAACACATTCAGTTACTCCCTTTCTCTTTGAAGGTGTTTTTCACACATATATTTAGGGCTTATTGAAATATTTTTTTTCCAATTGGACATGCGATTCCCTTTTGATGGTGAATTCATAACCAGCTTAAAATAAAATAATAAATTTCCCTGCAACAAGATTACCAGTTTCAGTTTCTAAGCGTATTGTTATTTGTAGCATGTAGTTTTCATTTTTAGCAAGTTGCATCTGAATGTTTCTACGACAAAAAAATTCACATACTGTTGGAGTATTGGTGAAAGCTTAAAGAAAAAAAAAAAACACATATATATATATATATTATATATATATGGTAGGATAAAATGTATTTTCATTTTATGTATGAAAATCACATTAAAAGAGATAGGTGTTTGTAGTGAATGTGTTTCTGATATATAAAAACATATATTTTTATGGGAGCCGATAATCGTATCAAAGTTTTTAATACATTTACCACAATATACAAGTGCTATAACATACTGTACAAGTATTCATTGCACAGATGTGGTGAAATAATTAAAAACATTAGTACGAATATCAATTCTCTATTTTTATAAGTGTTTTTATATATAAAATATATTTTTATTTTCAATCAAAGTCCACATAAACAACTTTGATGACATTGCAGTTGTGACTTTACACTTAATGGAGAGATAACGTTAAAAACTAACGACATTTCTTTTATTACGAAAATTTCAAAAATGAGATTCTTTGGTTAGACAAAAATTAAATATGTTTCTTTATTAGGAAAATTGTGTAAAAAAATTACCTTTATATGAATTTCTCCTTTTTTATAATTGATTTGTTTTCCAAATATCAAAATGTGCTGCGTGGAATATACAATTTGTTTCTTCAGTTTAGACTTTAGCCAATATCTTTTTTAAACTTTGATATTTAGAACCTTACGATTAAATTTGCTTTCATTTTTAGCTTTACTTTTTGTATATCTTTGTTCTTAATTAACTGATCATATCGATACAAAACAGTAAAACACAGATAAAAAGAAACCTTTATGGAAACAATGAATACATAAAACTAAAAGAATAAACAATAAACAGAGATTACAAAAGATGCAAATAAAATATAAGCATTTGCACATGCAATTCGTGATAAGACAGCAAAGACAAGAAAAATAACACGAAGCAAGTCCCTTTGATCTTTGTGCTTCCTATGTGATTCTCAACAACAATACCACCACTTCTCTACACATACACAACCTTTATACACTTTGGAAATAGATCCAAACTCACATGGTATTTTCAAAAGAATCACAACAACTACAACACAACTTCATTTTGCCATTTGTTTCCTTCCTTAATTTGTCTTCTAATCATTCACTTCCCCTTAATTAATCCATCCATGATCTACCATTAATTTTGCCATTCTGTCATAGTGTCATAGATGCCACATTTATTTTTCTAATTAGATGTATATATATATATATTTATATTTTTCCCGTAACTTCATTAGCCATTTTGAGAATGGGGTACGGAGATGACTACTTGTAGTAAGCGATTAGCTTAACTTAGACATATCTTTAGTAGATCTGTTGTATTTCATGTGGCTCTTGACAAGTTGACCCGCGGATATTGCGGACATGAGAGATAGCTCACCAGCAAGGACCGAGCCAGCCACTATTGTGGCTAACACCCTTGAGTTTGACCCTGGTTCAACTTTGCTTGCACCTTTGACACCTAATAAATTCAAACATGCTGACTGTGATGCAAGTTGTGTACCTCCTCCAACTGTCCCAACCTGAACCACAAATCAATATTAATATTAAAAGTAAGTGTCTTGTTCAATAATATAAAATAAGGGTATTTAAATAAAAGACAAGAACTGGCATTTAGCTGACATACATGTGATTTGATCGACTACATATGTTTATTTGGGTTTCACTTTTGACTCAAATATTATTTTATCTGTTTTACATATATAATAAACAAAATTGGTCACCATCGTTTATATCTATGTCACAAAAGGAAGAAAAAGTTCAAGCAAAGAATAAAAAAAAAGGGGGTTTAGTATCTAAGAATGAAAAAAACTTTTATACTTTTATTATTATATGAATGTAACTTATATTTGATGCATTGTAGAAAGAAACTTTCAAAAATTGTTCAAATAATGTAAAGTTGTATACGTGGCAAAAGATATAAGCTGTCACGTGTAAGTTTCTAATTGGTGCATATAAAAATGTTACATTATTTGAATAGTTTTATAAAGTTTTTTCTACAATGCACCAAATGTAAGTTTCATTCATACAATAGAAAATTTGTAAAAGTTCTTTACGCTTTCAGATACTAAACCAAAAAAAAGAAACAAGTCTTGATGCAACATTTATTAGCGCTTTTTGTTTGGGGATTTCATAGAATTAGTATTTTCTTTAAGGGTTCGACAAAAATTAGTTCCCATCTACTCTACCCGGCCAATAGCGAGAGGTATCCCATACAACTACAAACTATAGACAATGCAGGTAGGAAATTAAAGCCTATCAAAGCCACCTGTACATTGGAAAAAATTCCCGCTGCCATAAATCTGTCTAGGATCGGATTTGAACTCGAGATTTATGGTCTCAAATCAATCTCTTATTATGCGTATGCCAATTGAGCTAAAGCTCATTGGCTCATAGTGTTCTTAGTAAGAAAGAAATATTCAATCTTGAATGGATAAACTAGGCTATATATATTTGGTAATTTTGTAAATACTTTTAAAAAAAGGTGAAGGGCCAAAACCTTTATTCACTTGTAACAAGTCAAGAAAAGATCGCTTTCGAAATTAATACAAGCCATCAAAAATTATGCCCGACACGAAAATGTGTTTTACTTTTTTATCCTGATGTTTGATTAATCTTTTCTTGTGCTACCCAGTTATGACTTATTCTGTGGAATTCAAATGTGAAAAATGCACTCCAAAGTGGAAAGTGATAACATGGTGCAAGTACCTAGCTAGTAGCTACAAGTTAATATTAATTGTATTTGTTATTATTCAAATAATTTCAAATATTTAAGGTTTCCATTAAATACTAGCAATATAGTTGATTCAACATAAATCAACAAGAAACAGCTACCTGCAGTATTTTATTATTAATCGTCTACTTGTCATCATCTTTCGAACTCACGGGAAGTGAGTTATGGTCCCAGTGAACACCCATTATTTGAAAAGCCAACCCTTTTGTCTCTAAATAAATATGTCATGTTTGATATAAATGTATATAAAACAAATGCTTGATTGTTTTTATTTTGGGTATATATGAAAAATTAGTCATGCGAATATTTACACCAACCTGGTAAATTTTAGATATAATTGACTGATTGTATGTACGTCTTTTATTAGCTTATATCTACAATTATATATGTTTTGAAATGTTGTACTATATATAAAACACGTTTAATTAATGATGTATGACTTAAAAAGTAGTGTGCATAATTTTTCCTGTGGTATATAATCATATCAAATATTATGATAATATATGATATAGATATTAAGATATAGATAATAAACACAAGTAAATATGAAGGATGCGTATATGTAAGCTACCTCAATAGAAGGCATAGTGACCGATACATGAAGATCTTTGCCATCGTTCACAGCTTCCATCATGGTAATGCAGTGGGAACTCTCTACATTTTGGGCGGGATCTTGGCCCGTGGCTAGGTACACTGCGGAAACAATGTTACTAGCATGCGCGTTAAAGCCTCCAAGTGCGCCAGCCATTGCAGACCCAGTGAGATTTTTGAGCATGTTCAGCTCTACCAAAGCCGCAACGGTTGTTTTCAACACTTTTTGGACAACCTCTTCCTTGATTACCGCCTCACACACCACGGACTTCCCACGCCCCTCTATCCAGTTTACGGCGGCAGGCTTCTTGTCCGAGCAATAGTTTCCTATAACAATAATTGATACTTTAAGTCTTGTCTTTTTAATAACAACAAATTTCGTTTTATGGATGTAACTTATATCAATACGTACATAACACCATATCAATGATGAGATTATTAAAGTTGATGTATATATGATACCAAACTCATAATTAATTAGTATTGAATATATACAATCAACTAAGGAGGAAACTTTATACCAGAAATGCCCATAACGTCCATGTCAGGGAAATCGGTGCCAAGGAAATCAAGTACATTTTGGACACCTTTTGAGACCATATTCATCCCCATAGCGTCCCCGGTACTACAACAAAATCTTATGTATAGATTCTTGCCAGCAATCGCACATCGAATGGTTTGTAGCCTTCCAAATCGGCTTGATCTGTCAATTGAACACAAATGTAAGTTTTTTGGCCCTATATTTTAGCGACTTATTTGCGTTGACACATTACATTTTCTCAACATATTATTGACTATCAAAAAGTTATAATGTGATTGTTATTAAGTTTTATTTTTTCAACAGAGAAAATCTCTGTTCAAATTCTAAATTGGTTAAAATATATAATCTTTTTAATCATCCATGTTTAAGTTTGAACATTCCAAATCAACCCAAAGATGATATATATATATATATATATATATGGCAAAGAAAGGAAAGTTAATGTCACAATTTCCCTTTGTCGACATAATTAATATTTTGCTTTTATATTACATCGGTTAAACGGTGATGACAATATAAAATATGAGGTTAGAAAAATACCATAAATTATAGAAACCGAGATAAATCAACCACAGCTATAAATTAATATTGTATTGAAGCAGTATAAATATAAAGAGTATATTTGGTATTTCAAAAGTAGAATAGTTAAAATGAATAATAATTAGTTTGCTTTGTTATGGCGTAAAGATTACATAGACGTAAATATTTTTTTCATAAAACGCCACATATATAGTAGACTAAAATCAAAAGATGTGGTTTAAAGTTTAAAGTTTCAACTTTAGGCATCGACATTATTATTATTTTATAAAGAAATATATATAGAAATGAACACTTATCCAATATAATCACATAATCTAAAATTTTTATTGCTTGACCTTGAGCATTAATTTTCTTCCTTTATGTGTCGACAACAGATATTGGACCACTAAAACTAAAATTCACATCGAATTTTCATCACATTCTTATGCCACTGCCGAGTCAAAAAAGCCCGTCGGTTCATGTGCACAACTACCCACGTCCGTTTTCCTCATTATTAAACATTTAAATTATTACAAAAACAAACTAACAATGATATAAAATATTAGTTTATTTTCAGCATGAGTATAATTTAATTGTTTGGAAGTAGTGTAAAAATAAACGTATATTTGATATTATTGAAAATAATAAACTATCAATAATAAATAGGGATTTACTTAATCATATACAGTAAATCAAAAGGGAAAGGTTAAAAGAAACTTTCTTTACAGTAAAGCTGTTTGGCCTTTTATTATTCTCTTTCTATACGTGGTCTGGACACTAATGACTTTTATCCGTTTTTCACTTTTTTGAATACAAAAACGTCAAAATTCCAAATAGCCATAACTCCTATGATATGATTTGTAATGTATGTATCAACAATCAACATAACTGAACATTCTAAATTTTGGCCATGTCATCCTAAAAAAATCAATGAAATCAATACTTATTCAAAAGAGTTTATAAGATGTATATATACTTTTGAACCATATATAAACTATCTAGCTAATCCTACTTTTTATTCTTTAAATAAACAAATATTTAAGATAAAACACCAAATATCTGAAACTACTGTAGACGGATCACACAAATGTTAATTAGTAAAAAATAAGAATCGAATGTTGATGGAAAATGCATGAATAAAAATCGAATCTTGATAGTAAACGCATAATATATAAGAACCTAATTACTTGATTGACCAAATATTTTTTCATAATTGACTCCATGTAATGAAGAAAACTAAATAATTAATGAGATTAAAAGAAATGAAGACTGACTTGTTAAAAACGGTGGCTAAAGTGTCGAAATTCAACGGATCTTCCAAGAATTGCTTCAAATCAGCCGCCCTCTTTGCACTACCGAATCTCACAACTGGTGCTCTCGTCATCCCATCTTTCAAAAGTATACACGTGGCACCACCAGAAACATAAATCGCTTTACACCCTCTATTTGTGCTAGCGACTAAACAGCCCTCAGTAGTCGCCATTGGCACACTAAACTCCGCCCCATTCAACAACAATGGCCCCGCTATCCCCACTGGAATTTGCACATATCCAACCGGCATTTCGCAACATTGCCCTAGAATTGATTCGTAATCGAACCCGTCGAGCGGTAGTCCATATAAGGATTTCCCGGTTATCCTTTCGAGAGCTAGACGTCGAATTCCTGCCGCTCGTTTACAGTCTCCGAGTTTTGATTCGAGTGCATATGAAGGAATTGTACCTGTTAAATATATAAAATTGTATATGTAAATTTTTTATAGTAAATACTTTTATTGCTATATATATGGTAATAATAAAAAAATAATAATATTGTCCGTCCAAAACATTATATTGTCATGTTGAACGTATTTATCGGGTGATTTTATATCTTTGTCAGGCCGTCCTTAAGTTGTTTGACAAGTGTTTCGGTACTTTTACACAAAATAAATATCCCAAACTTAGTTATTCATATGAATATAGCAACAAGCTACACGCTGCTAATCCTTTTAAATAAGAAATACCTTATATTAAAATGTTTAAAAACTACATTTATAGATTTTAAGGTCATAGCATTACTATATATACATAAATATATTTACAATAAATAAAGAGTTACATATATATATACCTGCAACGACCATTTTGACGATTTCTTCGTCTTCATCGGAAGTATGTTCAACAGTTGGTAAAGCTGATGATTTAAAATTCTCTTGTGTACTTGGTACAATGTGTGGAATCAAGGCTTGACCACAAGGCTTAATAGGCTTATCATCATCATGAATCATCATTTGATCCGAATTATCGTCGTCGTCCTCTTCGATTTCCCATGAATCAGGGGACGGACGGATGACGGATTGAACAAAATCAATCCCAAAGAAACCAACTAAATAGATGACAGAGGCAACAAGGGACACCAAGGCTGCCAGCTCAGACAAGGTGACAACATGGAGAGGAACCGAGTTTCGGATCTTCTCGCGCCATCGGTGAAGAAGAAAGTACATGACAGTGAAAAACATGGTGAAGAAAAGGCCGTTTGTTAAGTAAAGTGGAAGTGGGAGGGCATCAGAGGCTTTAGCTTGTTGGTCAAGTTCGCCAGCCTTATTAGTCGGTTTTAGAGATGATTGGTGATCGTGCGGCCTGACTGAGCGCTGGCGAACGTCCATTTTGGATGATGGACGGTGAGATCTGAAAATGGAGAGAGTATTTATATATATATATTTGGAATAAAAATGAAGAGGAGAATGTGAATTGTAGGTGTGAGGGAGGAATGAAGGTCATTTGGGAGTGAATTTATAGAAAAGAGCAGACACAAAACATGAATCCCATGTACCACGTGTGTCTCAATACAACGTACTAACTTACTTTGATTATCGGAGACTTATATTTTCCTTTCATTTTAATTGTTTTATTTTGAAGGATGAGTTTTATTTTTCTGAACGTAAATATCTTTGTATGTATTATATATTAGTTGATCAAAATTATATAAATAAAAAGTACATTTAAAAACTCAATCAATTCATATATGTACGTTATATTAAGTGTTGTATGACACAAACAAAGATATTTATAGTCAAATATAAAATACAAAGGCTCAAAAAATCAAATTATTACACTAATGACAATCCCTTAACCTATGTAGCACCGAAACGGGTACGGGAACGATATGGTAATGGGGAACGGCAAAACTGAAAAATCAAGGATACGGGTACGACAATAAAAATATATACAAATATAAATTATATCAATTTTTTTATAGAGAAATATTTGAGACTTAAGAGATTATGTATAATTGTATAATACATGTTTGATCAATAATCACTCATTGAATGTTTAGTGTTTAATAATTGGTTTTGGAATAGAAAAAATGTAATGTTGATCAAATTGTATATAATATAACCTGTATGAAAACTTTAAAGAAACGTTTCGGTATATGTAGAAAATTCAAGGGAACGTTTTATATGTGTTTCGTACACGAAAACGTTTCCATGGAGTTTCGAAAATGGATACGGCTACCTGTTTGGAGTTGCGGTACATCATAGCCCTTAACTATATGGATTTGAGAACTTACAAATTCTGAATTTAAATTTTGATATGAACAAAATCTTTTTTAAGGTGACCGTATATGGATTTTTTGTGAAATTTAAATTAGGCATATACTAATGCAAATGCAATCTACATGTAAATAAAATACTCCGTATAATTTGTAAGTTCGAAAATATATATATTTAATTATTTCAATTTTTTTTTTTTTTTCAATATTAAGCCAACTTAATAATCTCAAATAAAACATTTCAAAATAATGATTACATATTTAAGTTGAGTTATGAATCCAGGATCATCACAAAAACAAATCTTTTGATATATTTTTTTAAAATTATTAAACTAAGGGGTGTTTAGTACGAGTGAATCAAAGAGAATGAAAATGTAATAGAGAACGAATATAGTGCAAAAGAGAACTATTGAGTATTTGGCAAGAGAATGAATTCCGTCGTTTGGTACAAACAGATAATGAATATATATATATGAAAAATACAAAATTTTAAATAAATATTAATTTTAATACATATAACATCATTGAAACAAAAAAAATTTTCATTCTCATCCATTCTCTACAATTTATAGAGAATGGAGGGAATGGAATCGATTCCCACTTCTCGATTCTCTTTTCCATTCTCCATTACAATCAAACATGGGAAGTATTTCTCATTCTCTTTCCATCATTTCTATTATATTGTACCAAATATTCCCTAAGAACTTGCTGTACCATTTTTCATCCTTATTTCTAGTTATTGATCGTTCATTTTTCAAGAAGCTTCGACTATATCTATTCATATAGGTTGATGGAATTCCTAGAAGAGTCATTAAAAAAAATTTACAAATAGGAACGTGGTCTACTTAAAAAGATATCAGTGTGTAGATTTTTCCCATGTATTCTTTTTTGAGCTAAGAGATAGCAAGCTTTAGAAGTTGTAAGTAAAAAGTAAAAAAACAATGAGATATAAATCATGTGAAATGTTTATTTGAAAACTAAATTTTTTCTGAAAATTAGAAAACTGTCAAAACATACTGTGATCTGAATTTAACACAATGTGTTTTAATTGTGTTTTTATAAAACACAATGTGTTTTTATTATGTAATCTAAAATACATTGAGTTAAGTTTTAAATCATGGTGTGTTTTTGATAGCGTTGTAAATCAGAAAATTGTTCAAACACACTGTGATATGAACTTAACACAATGTGTTTTCGAAAAACATATTAAAAACACAATGTGTTTTGACAGTTTTCTAGTTTTCACGAAAAATTTAGTTTTCAAATGATCAAAACTCTATAAACCATATGATACGATGAAACAAATTTTGCTATTGTGTTCTATAATATTTCTGTTGATCAATTAATGTACCTGATCATCCAGAAGCCGTAGAGGGAAGATGACATGACTCGGCTGAAGGTCGGGTTCCCGTTTAAGGTATGCGTTAAAGATGGGGTTTAGATGACAGAGATAAGGCCATAAGAGTTTAGAGAGAATTTAGAGAGGATGATCTATGTTATAATGTTAGGCCCCTAATGATCTCTCTATATATAAGCACACCCAAGGGGAAACCCTAATTAATAAGTATGGTAATTACGTCCATCAAATAATTACCTATTAATTATTTAGGGGTAATTAGGTCATTGATCATTATAATTAGATAAATGATTATAAGGGCCACATATAAATATATTTAAATACATGAATATATATATATATTTATTCTAACATTCTCCCACTTGACCGAGTAATCATTTATTATGAATATTAGATTAGTCTGTATGAAGTCTCTCACTCGATGGTTTAACCCACAGTGTAGAATAACAAGTCAAGTAATCACTTGATAGGACTAGTATGAAACGTCAAATAAGCACTAGATTGGACTAGTTTTACGATAAATATAAATGCAAGAATATATATAACGTAATGCGTACTTAAGCAATATAAAGATAAGCAAGTAAGTAAATGGTGAGACACAATGTAATTTTCAAGTGTATTTTATTTATTGATGTTAAATAAAATACAAGGTTGTTGCGGAACAAGATATTACAAAGTAAGTATCTAAACAACCTATAAATTACAAGTGATCGAATCTTTGCTAAATAAACTTTTTGATCGAAATACTTAAAGTTGTGAAGTATGATTGTTTAGATCGAGAGTATTTGAGCAAAGGCACCAAATTACAAAAGTATGTAATTTGGATGAGGAAGTGACTTGGTATTTATAGGCAAAAAGAATAGATATAATATTCTTTTTGCCGTACAAATATGGTTACATGCATTTAAGGAAATTACTTTAATTCCTTAAAAGCATTGATTAAAGTACAAGAATAAAGTCACATGATAGTGACTTATCTTCTAATTAACCAACCACCTTTACATGCGTGTAAGGCTTTTAACAAAAGACAAATGGATTATCCGGTTAAAGGCATGTAAAGGCATAAAGTCAATTCCTCGTAATCAGTATTCAGACTTGTAAGGTCTAGAACACTGACAAGGACTCCAGTCAGGAGATCTGGTAAGTCTTCCAGTGAGCTCCGCTATTTGTCAGACTTCTTTCTTCAGACTTCACTCTTCGACTTCAGTGAGAATGTTCTTCAGTGGAAAGATCTTAACTGGAGTGAAGTCCAGTGAACGAATCTGGTGGAATCCAGATTTCTGTACAAGTAAGTTGTTCACTGGTCTTCACATAATTTCTGGATAAATCTTCAGAGGGCTCCAGTAATCACGTCTGGAGCAAGTCCAATAAATCTGGACCTAACAAATTCCCCCTATTTGTTTAGAAATTATGCAAGGATTTTTAAGATTTTATCTATACAAGTTTGTGCTTGAAAAATCCTTGAAAAATTTGAGTAAGTCTAATTTGAATTTCTGGAGAGCCACTTTATAGATCATTAGTGTTCCCAGTTTGTACATATTAATTTCTAGACTTAATCTGGATAAGTACTTGTGAAAAATAGGAATTGCAACTTATATTTACAGACATCAACTAGAGGAAAATTACAATTTTATCAACATAAAATAAATACAAGTACAATATCAGTGTCAGACCTTTTTCTTTTCAGCATACCTAGATGGCTCTTCAGTGGCCTTCCTCTTTACACCTGGAGATGAAGAAGTAGTAAGAGAAGTCCTTAAGCCCAACTCCATCTCCATCAATACCTTCCTCATCCATTCCTTGCCAATCCTCTTCATAAAGTATTTATCATCCTGGGAGACATCTTTACCCCTAAATGTGTAACAACCCTCAAATTTCGAGTAGGATAATTTACTTGGACTTTATCCCTAGAGATTTATTAAGAGAATCGACCTTTTAGACATTCAAAGCATAGTGATAATTGCCCTATGGTATGGTGAGATGCCTTAGAAATACCATAGATGACTAGCTATCTTAGAAATGCTATAACCAATAACTATAATCAATCAAGCTGATCTCAAGCTACATATATTAGTTCTAATTGAGCTTGACAAAATGCCAATGAATCAAAAATTTTATTTCAAGAAGTTAAGTTATATAAATAATAAGGTAAGACTCACAAGTTGTGATAACAATCATAAATCTTAGGAAATGTCCAACAATCTAAATCACCAAGCTAATTGAAGTACATTTGAATATAGAAATATAATGACCATCTTACAATACATACTTATAAACTATTGTGTACATAAAATGAGTTTAAATAATAATGAGCATATATACGTCTAACATGAGTAACGGTTTATAATAAAGAGCGAAGTAACAAATTAAAATACAAACGTACATGCATATGTATATGTATATACACGACATGCATACTTACATACAAACACAACTTAACAAAGATATATACAAGCACTTAACTAAATTTACATCCATCCATACAAATATATTTATAAACTTAGGAAAAACAACTACAAAATTAAAAATACAAACTTATATCCATACATACACTTCATACATCAAAAAAATTCAAAATCCCCTCCAAAACACTACCCCAAAACCGGCCTCCCCCTTCCCAAAACAACTCAACCAATCAAAAATTAACTAGTCTCTTTATTCTTACACTTCCAATGCATGCTACACCCATACTTCACTCCAACTCACACTTTACACTCCCTAAACACTCCAACACTTCCCAATACACTTAATCTCTTATTTCTCTCTCATTTTTCTCTCAAAAATCTGCACATTATCATCTTCCTCTCTTCATTATTTTTGGTTCAAAGAAAGCAACAAAAAGGCAAGAAAAATCAATCTAAAGTTATAGTAATAATAAGGGTTTTTAAAGGATTAAACAAGGGTTGATTCAAGATACTTTTAAGGGTTATTTTAAGCTTGGAATAAGGGTTATATAGAGCATAAAGGCCACGAAATTTCTGCCCAAATTCATCTCCAAAACCGAGTGCAAGAAGGGTATAAATCTTCACCTCTTTGTTTAATCTATCTTGTTCTTGTATATACTAAAAGATCTTTATCAAAGACCATGTTTTTCTTTGATTTTCTTTTTGAAAATACACTTAATGAAGGCAAGTTGATAGAATCTTCTTCCTCATGCTCATGCATGTTGAAATCTAGAAGAAAGATTCAAGGATTCAACTAGTTTAAGACCCAAAGGTGTTGTCATAGATTAAATAGATTTTAAAGTGATTCTTCCTTTGAAATATGGTCATATTTTTATATATTTTGATGAATATATTTCTGGAGTTTTTCATAAAAATATGTTTTTAAGTTGTTGAATTGAAGATGGATAAAGATTTGTTGTTAAAATGATGAGATGATTACATGCATGCTTAGATTTGCACTAGTTTAATTTGGTTTTGATATGGGACTTGAGATGGATCTTTTAAGGATGATTGATGAACTTGAAATTGATTGAAATCTGTATATTTGATGTTAAGAGATACAAAATAAATTAATAATTTTGTTAGTGGAAATCTAGAGGTTAAAGCAAGCAAACAAAACCATTGGTGGGATGCATTAACCAATAAACATTCTGACAGAATTGGTCTTCTGTCTTGTAATGAATAAACTGAACATTTGAGGACATTTTCAAGAAAAAATATCAAAGTAAAATTTGTAGACAAATGAGTTAAGATTAACCTCCAACTGGAATTACTCAAAAATACTAAACCAAACGAAAGATATGATTTTTCTACTGAAACTAGTCAAAACTGTAATTTTGTATGAATATTTTATAAACTTTAACAATTTTTTTCTCCTAATCCATAAAGTTCTAGGAGGTCATACTTGGTGGAAAGTAATTTCAATGTGTTTTGAACTTAAAATAAAATCATGGGATTTTTCTAACAATCTGAACATCAAGAACTTTTATAAAACTTCTGATGTCGCAAGCAGTGCCCATTCGGGACAGTTTGTGTTTGGATAATTTTTACGGACATCAAACATCATCTAAAAATTCACCAAAACTTTACAAAAATACTAGATACATATAAGTCACTGTGTAAAAATCATGAAGGTCCAAATAATTCGTCTTGACCCCAAAATAGTAGCTAATATTTCTTAAAAATGAAGTATAAAACAGAAAATTTGTAAGTAATCTTATAAATGGCATAATGGGCTATGTAATGAACTAAGAACCATAATGGGCTAACCCGGCCCAAATAATGAACCCTTTACACCATCAATCTCTACAACCAAAACGATGCGAGTGTTACCAATATACTTGGACCCCACAATTGATAGCAACATAATGAAAATGGCATTTCTAAGTGATGGCTTAAGATAGGAACTTACGTATATTAGTCCTATCGTAGGGATAGTCTTGACTTGAAAAATGATGGAGGAACATAATGGATATATGGTCAAGGAAGCTATAGATGGGAAGTACCCATTTTGGATAGATGAGTATAATATGCGGCATATCAAGGTGAGTCATAGCCCCCTTTCAAACTCTTTTATGTGTTTTACTTTCGGGGTGAAAAGCATGATAAATGAAACTACTTTCTATATATGCAATGTTTCTTGAAAGAGAGTTTGTTATATGAAATGATTCTTGATATATGAGTATGAAATGATAATAAAGGATTTATGTGATGAGCTTGAGTTCTGTCAAACCGCGGCGTTCGGTACACTACTATTTACTCCGAAAGTGGAGGCCTGTAGTTAGTTAGTTGCGCAACTAGGTTTCGTCCGCCCACCCAAAGCGTACCGTTGGAAGGTTGGTTGCCTTCGTGACAACCTCCACTTCTAGTCTGGCCCCCGGTGTTCTAACTACCTAAAGATAATCGGGCGTCTCCATGGCACGACCCATTATCATTATTGTCATTATTACTACGGCACTCGATTGACAGCTTGTGCTATGAATTGAATTATTGGATTGTAATCGGACTTGAATAAAATGGTAGTAGTAGTGGCTCAAGCATTTACTCATCAAAATTATGTAAATTATGCCCTTGTGGCTAAGTGAAAGGGATATTAATATTGTTGATAATTGGAAATTGTTTGGACATACGGATTGGGTATCGTCCCTCATGTGATATCTTGAAAGACGTTGAAATTGGTGATATTGAAATGATTTTGGTAACCGAATGATTTTGGTATGATATACGATTAATCAATTTATATACTTTTTCTCTCATGATGATTTGACAAATGAGAACCTGAAATTTTACTATAAATTCTCCAAGTCTTGATATGACATTATGGTATTTGGAAACTTGATAACATGATATGAAAACTTTGTCGATCATATGGTTTGGATATTTCGAAATGTAATAGTAATCAGTTTTTCTAAGTATTAAAACGGTGATGTACCAAGATTTATATAAAAACCTATGCACTCACCAACTACGTTTTCGTAGTTGACACTTTTTCTTCATGCTTTTCAGGAAGTAAGCTTAAGCATTGAGGATTTATATGCTTCATGAATATTTGCATTGCCCTTTGGAGTCAAAGATCAAACCTTGTGATAGGCAATGGAATCCGCCTTGATCATTGTAGTATACTACTTCATGTGCTTGTTATTTGTTTCGTGAACTTAATATTCAAGTACGGTGGACGCATTTGTACTTGGAAATTGGCTCACATGCGTGTACATTTGTAAATTCTTTTATCAAATAAAACTATGGTGAATGTTATTTATAATCCTTTGTTTTGAATACTCGACTTTCTGTACATCTCATTGTTCCGCCTTAGTTGGGGTGTTACAAAATGAAAGACCAATCTCTCTTAATTTTGACCACGCGAAAGCCCTGATTGAAGTGTCTTTTCTTTCATTAGTAAATTTTAGAATCATATACTTGTTCATCCTGAGCATACATGGATCGAATATAGACATAATCCAAGGCATCCGGACACTTCTTCAGCCTGGGATCCTCCTTCATCTTTTTGTAAACTTCAATTTGTACGCCCAACCTGCCAGCGTTGTAAGAATCCAGAGTCCCATGCCTGGCCATATCTAACTGGTGAGCAATCAAGTCATCTTTTAAGTTCTTCTTGAAAATTTCAATTAAGATGCACTCTTGTTCCAGTCTCTTTGCCTTGGCCTCATCAGCAGACACATATTCCTCTTCTGCCTCATCTGTTGGTTACCCAAACACCACTTTCTTTCTCTTGAGACTTTTCATTGTGGTTGGGATGTCTGGGAACTCTTCAAACACTGGCTCATTGGCATCAGTACCAGCAGCCTCTTCCTCAACTTGTCCACTGGCTTCAGTACCGGTGACATCTTCTCCAATAACCTTCTTCCAGACTTCGATCTTCTTCTTAAGATCACCAACCTTCTCTGTACCAGAACCAAAACCTTCCCCCTTGGAAGCATCTCCAAATTAAAGATGATTCCACACCTGATCCAGCTTATGTATGTCAGCAGAGTCAAATGTTCGACCAGACAATGGAACAATGTTGTTCACAGTTTTCCTCAACTGCATCACTTCCTTTTTAATTATTTCAAGATCCTGAGGAAAGTGGCGAGGCAACTGGGTGTCGATCATCTTCATTACTTCAGGCAACAACCCATCACGAAGATTTCTAAGGAGAGTTTCAAACACCTCCTCAGTGATTTCTTTCAACATATCTCCACTGAACTTTCTAACAACTTCATCACTGAGGGTGCTGACCACTGAGTTTTTCTCCAGGGTTGGCCTGCTCTCCAGAGAGCTTATTCTGGTGGTCAAATTCTGAACTTCACCAGTCAGACTTGCGAGGGGTTAAGCAACTTCAGTTTGAATGGCAGTCTGAACACTTCTCACCACATCCCCCTTGATTCCCTGGACTGCAACTTGTATTGATTCAGAATTTCTATTTGTTGTCACGACAAGTTCATCCAGCTTCTCAAAGACTATCTTCTCATTCCCAGCAAATATGTTCATTTCTGACTTAAGATTATTGGGAGTTAGAGTTTTGAAGTAAGAAATAACCTGAGAAGAAGCCTGAAGTGATCTCTCCAGGTCTGCCACCTTATCAAAAAGGCCTTGGACCTCGGTTGAAGAAGAAGAGGAGAGACCACTAGAAGGATTGGTGATTCTGGTGATTGATGATACTGGCAACACCCTTGTGATATTTTCAGTTGGTTGGGTGACTGCCAGTGGTTCAGAATGTTGAATTTCTGGTGCGGTTGGTGAATCAAAAATTGTTGTTGTTTGTTCTGGAAGAGGTCTTGGTGTATTTTCTGGGGGTGGAGGAGGCATATCAGATAGAATTGACTGGGAGACAGAGTGGATGGTGCAATCAATTTCTTTTTCCCCCAGAAAGCACATATTAACATCAAAGTAATTGTCTTCAGACAGTGCAGAATCAACCATATCCCAATCTGGGTCGGTTCCACCTATCTGGTCCTCTACTTGTACATTCTCCACCCCAACATTCAAATCAATCTAAGCCACCTGCTCCAGATTTTCTCCTTTAATCTGCCCAACTTGTTCCCCCTCAACCTCTTCAACTATTAGGGACCCATCAGCAGCCATGATGTCCCCACTTTCAGCAGTGGATACTGGTATGACAAGAGGTGATCCAGACCCTCTATCTTCTTCACCACTTCCTTCTACAGGTACTAGAGAACTGGTAGCTGGGGCAGTTTCCTGACCAATTTCTCCAGAATCTTGATGAGATGATTCTGGAAGGGATGATACCAGAACTCCGTCTCTCCTAAGATGACGAGTTCTATTCCTTGGCCTGGTGGGATTGGGTGGAATTTCAACAATATTCTCAGCATGCTGCTGAAGATCTGGGGCTATCTGGGAAATAGGTTGCACCCTTTCAGCAATAACAGCTTTAGAAATTTCCTCATTGTTATGAGGCTCACCATCAACCTCCTCATCTGGTGATGATGCATTTGCCTCTTCTTGATTTCAAAATTGATATAACAGCACTAATGGAATGTCGACCTCAGTTGAAGATGAGGTCAACTGGTTGAGGTCCCTCAGATATTCACATAAAGAAAAATGAGTTGTATTTACAGAGTACTCATTTTTCAAAGCCCTTCTGAATATGATGGACAGAAATCGAGTAAATGGAATGAAGGCTTTCCTGCTCTTGACCTTCAATCTGTCCACCAGATCATTAAAGAAGATCTGGGCAAAGTCCACCCTGTACCCATGCCACAAGCAGTAAGCAATCTGGAGCTGTGTCTGGTTTATCTGATCTAAACCTCCAGAACTGCCACCCAAACACTCAACAAGGTAAGTGAAAAAATATCTCCATGAATCTATCCACCTGCTCATATATACAGTGCCCTTCCTGAGCAGCTGACCATTCTCATCCACTATCTCCGTGTGCCCGATCAACCTGCACACTTCCCTGGTGTTGATGCTAGAGGGAATCTCAACAGGCACTTCATTCTCATCAAAATAATTCATCCTCAGGGAATCTCTGAGGGAATCAACAGTAATGGTGAGGCTTTTGGTGCCTTGTTTTAATTTGTAGTGGATGGATTCATCACTTTCCACATACACTGCTGTATACCAGAATTCACACAGATAATCGTGATACATTTTGCCCGGATTTAGGGTTAGGGCACCATAGAGTGGACTGCTTAGGAAGAAGGTATTCAACCTTCCAATGATGGATGTTGCAGAGTGATTGGTTGAAAGTTTGGCCATCCAGTTATTCATGTTTATGCGGATGGCATCGGCAGAAAGAGATATATGATTTGCCTTTTTGACATTTTCAGCAGCAGTATAATTTACGGGTAGAAGATTTTTAGGAGATGGTTTAGGAGCCATTTTAGATATATGAAAATGAAAGTGAAGGAATTTAAGATTGAAAATAGAAATTTAATAAGAGAGATGATGATGATTGGAGAGTAAATGAAGAAGGAATTAAATGAAGGAATTTGAAGATATGGGAGTAAATGATTTTCGAAATGAAACTGAAAGTGAAGGTAAATGTGGGTATTTATAGAGGAAAGAGAAAATGGAATTCAAAACGGTAACTTTGAAAAATTTCAAAACAATTTTGATCGGTTTTGACATCTGCATTTAATGTTTCCCATCACACATAAATGTATGACGGTGGACAGCCCAGAAAAATTACCAACTTGCACTTTTGGTCTTCCCAAGGTAACAAAATCATCATATAAATTGAAAAATTCATGCCACGTAAGGTGAACAGTAACTGTCCAGATGAAAAATTTGTAAGGCTGGCATGCACTAGCCTCAAGTATTAAAAAAATGATTTGACACATAAAGACTCATTTTAATGCATTTGGAGGCTGACTGAACACTCCACTTTCACTGGTGGATTAGGCCAGTAGAATATGCATTAATGGTGCACTGGAGGGACACTCCAGTAAGTACCCAGATTTGACCATTCTAGTAATCCTCAGACACGCACATCAACTAATATAAACAAATAAGAGGGACATATTTACAAAGTAACTGAAGTCACTTCAAACATGCACATCAACTTATCCAGTATTAATGAGAGGGACACATTTACAAGGTACTAGAAACATTTTTCAAAAAAATTTGTCCAGTGAGAAAATAAATTAATAAATTCCCCTTGAAACTTAGATATATAAAAAAAATGTGGTCTGAGTCTTTCCCCCTGGAATGGTGATCCATAAATCTTTCAGTGCAAAGATAGTATCACAAAGGCGTTCGATAGCTTTACTGGTATAGATTTATAAATCTGGAATCAAAGAACCCTGCCAGTGTCACAAAGGCGTTCATAACAAGGTTCCAGATTAAGAGTTCAACATTCCCAATTCACTGACAAGATTTTGAAAAGTTTTCTCATCCAAAGGTTTTATAAATATGTCAGCAAGTTGTTTGTCAGTGGGAATAAAGTGGATTTTAACATCATTGTTCATTACATGATCGCGAATAAAATGATACCTGACAATAATGTGTTTTGTCTTGGAATGCATGACTGGATTGTTTGAGATAGCAATGGCACTGGTATTGTCACAAAAGATAGGATTCTTTGAATACTTAATACCATAATCAAGCAACTAGTGCTTCATCCAGAGTATCTGAGCACAACAACTGGCTGCAGACACATATTCTGCTTTAGCAATGGATAAAGAGACTGAAGTTTGCTTCTTACTGGTCCAGCTCACCAATTGCCACCAAGGAAATGACATCCACCAGTATTGGATTTCCTGTCTATCTTACAACCTGCATGATCTGAATCTGAATAACCCATTAGATCTAAGCCTGAGCCTTTGGGATACCAAAGACCCAAACTGGGAGTACCCTTAAGGTACTTCAAAATGCGCTTTACAGCCGCCAGATGAGATTCTTTTGGGTTAGACTGATATCTGGCACAAAGACATGTTGCAAACATTATATCTGGTCTACTGGCAGTTATATACATTAGTGAACCAATCATGCCTCTATACGCAGTGGTGTTCACTGGCTTCCCATCAGGGTCTGAATCTATTGTTAAAGGTGCAGAAATTGGAGTTGATTTTGAAGGTGAAGAATTCATATCGAATTTTCTTAAAATATCTCTAACATATTTTTCTTGATTAATAAAAATACCATCACTGGTTTGTTTAATCTGGAGTCCAAGAAAAAATGTTAATTTACCCATCAAACTCATTTCAAATTTTGAAGACATGATTTTCGAAAATTTCTTGCACAAAGATTCATCAGTAGAACCAAAAATAATATCATCAACATAAACTTGTAACAACAGAAGATTACCTCTTTCACGAAGAATAAATAAGGTATTGTCAATTGCACCTCTTTTGAAACCGTTTTCTGATAAGTGTTTGGTCAGAGTATCATACCAGGCTCGAGGGGCTTGTCTAAGACCATACAGTGCCTTGTCCAGACGATATACCCAATGTGGATACTTTTCATCAATGAAGTCTGAATGTTGCTTGACATAAACTTCTTCTTCTAATTCTCCATTCAAAAATGCACTTTTTACGTCCATCTGGTAGACCTTGAACTTATGATGAGCAGCAAAGGCTAAAAAAATTCTGATGGCTTCTAACCTTGCTATTGGTGCAAATGATTCTTCAAAGTCAAGGTCTGTCTGGACGTACCCTAGTGCCACCAATCTGGCCTCATTTCTGATCACATGACCATCTTCATCAACCTTCTTCCTGAAGACCCATCTGGTTCCAATTGGTTCTTTCTTGCCAACTGGAGGAGGAACCAGATTCCAAACTTTATTTCGTTCGAACTGGTGAAGCTCTTCTTGCATAGCTATCACCCAGCTTGGGTCATTCATTGCCTCGTCAATCTTCTTCAGTTCAATCAGTGATAAGAAGCTGACATATAAACATTGTTCACTGGAGGCACTTCTGGTCTGAACCCCTCTACTGGAGTCACCAATAATCTGGTTGATTGGGTGAGCTCTTGTCCATTTAGAGTATTGACCAGGATTGTTTCTTACAACAATATCAGTGCAAGAATTCAATTGATTTTCTGGAATGGAATCTTGCCAGACAACTTCAGCCTCTTCCTCAGAATCTGTAAGATCACGATTTGCATCATCAAATTCTTCATTTAAAGGCATTTCTTGGAGTACTGGCTCAAAATCAATTGAATCTGATACTGGAGGAATAGTACGAACATCTGATCCAATAACAAGTTCAGAGGGTAGTTTGAAACTTATTGAAGGATAGAATGAAGTATTACTGGAAGGTTTTTTAATTTGCACTGGTTCCAAGTCAGGATGACTGGAAACATTTTTAGATAAGTCTTTATTGAAGTTGATAGGATCAGATTCACCAAAGATAATTGGACTTTCTGGGGGAGAATTAAGGGTTGGCTTTTTATTTATTGCTTCATTTGACTCATCAAATGTGACATGAATTGACTCCTGGACCTTTTCCAGTCTTTTGTTGTAGACTCTAAAGGCTTTGCGAATGACTGAATATCCTAAGAAATATCCTTCATCAGCTTTGGCATCAAATTTGCCTAACTGACTGGAGTCGTTCAGGATGTATACTGGACATCCAAAAACGTGAAAATAACCAATATTTGGTTTTCTATTTCTTAATATTTCATAGGATGTCTTCATGTGTCTCTTCACATATACTGAGCGATTTTGAGTGTGACAAGCAGTTGCAATTGCTTCAGCCCAGTACATTTTAGGAAGACCAGATTCAGCAAGCATACTCCTGGCAGCTTCTATCAGCGTTCTGTTCTTTCTTTCTACAACTCCATTCTGCTCTGGAGTGTGTGCTGATGAGAAATTCTGGGAGATGCCAGTGTCAGTACAGAATTTCTCCAGAGTTGCATTCTGGAATTCTGTTCCATTATCACTTCTTAACTGACACACTTTTCGCTTGTATTTGAGTTCAATTTGCTTGATAAGAGTGATGACTTAAGCAGCAGTTTCATTCTTTGACCTAAGAAATATTACCCAACAATATCTGGAATATTCATCAACAACTACCAGGGTATATTTCTTACCAGCACGAGTCTGAACATTCACTGGACTAAAGAGGTCCATATGAAGCGTATGAAGAGGTTCAGATATGCTAAAATTCTGTTTTGTCTTGAAACTGGTGCGTTTCTGCTTCCCCATCTCACATTCTGGACATGGCCTTTCCTTTTTAAAGAAGATAGAAGGTATCCCGTCTGCAAGTTGTTTTCTGGACAACTTGTTGATATTTTGAAATTTAAATGGGATAACCTTTCATGCCATAGCCAGTTTGTGTCTTCATCAGCCTTGGTATAGAAACACTGCTCTGAAGGAGAGCTTTCCATATCCATCACGTACACATTCCTTTTTCTGGGAGAAATGAGTACTACCTTCCAATCCTTATTAAATACGATGCCTTGAGAGATGTTAAATAGCACATGGTAGCCATCATCACACAACTGGCTCACACTTATGAGGTTATATTTCAACCCATTTACATAAGCCACTCGTCTAAATTTGATTTGACCATTATTCAGAACACCGTATCCCTCAGTCTTTCCAGAACCATCATTTCCAAAAGTAATGGAGGGTCCGTCTGAAACTTCAAACTCCTCCAGCAGGGTCTTACATCCGGTCATTGTCCTGCCAGCAGCGCTGTCAAGATACCAAATATATTTCTTTCGATCGCCCTGCACATCCACCAGATTATTAGTTTAAAGGTTTGCGAACCCATCGACTGATGGGTTCTCTGGATCCACAAGGATGGATCCCAGCTGGTATCTGGTTGATTTCACTTTCAAAAATAGTGGGTTTCTCAATAAACACCACTGGAACTGACAGTTTTGAAACCTTTTTCTTTTTCTTGTCAACAGGTGTGCTTGATTTTTCTTTCTAGGAAAAAGGTTTAGTATTTTGTTTAGGGCCAGATGAAGTACCCTCAAAATTGTTAATTCTTGCATTACAACTTTGAACTTGACAAGCCTACAACATCAACTACTGCTCAAAGTTATAAGAAAAGAAAGAACAAGCAAAGGAGAGCAAGTATGAGGAGAAGGCATCAAAGGAAGAGATGATAGACAACCAAGCTCACAACCAAGCACTAAGGGGAGAATGTTAGAAATATAAATAGCGCTTAGTTGTAGTTGAAAACAATGTATGTATATGTACTTATTGTAAGGTTGAGGGGGAGCTTTTGTAAGTTTCCTTAGAGTATAAATACCCCTCAAACCTTTCTTCCTTGTAACCTGATAACTCATTTCCCACACATTGTACAGATTGAATGTAATCAGATCATTTCACACACATATCTTTCTCTCTCAAGAACACACACTTACACACACTAACCACCATTGTTGAACATCTAACTTCCACATCAAAACACGAATCTTTTGAAGTTTTACAACCATGCATTTATTATTATCTTTCTCTGCAGACATGAGAGCAATTTGAGCCTTAAGCTTTTTGTATTTTAATCTGTAGCTATCATCAGGCTTGTTATAAGAAGTTGATGGACCAGATTGTCAGACAAACTGATTGGACTTGCACTCTTTCATGAAATGACCTTTTCTGCCACACTTAAAGCATGTCAAATTGGTCTTTTCAGTGGAAGAACTGGGTGCAGTGTGTCCAGTGGGTCTGCTAGCTCTGGCTTTGAAACGGTTAAACGTTTTAGCTATCATAGCCATCAGATTATCACTATCAGTTTCATCATAATCTGGAGAGATATTATTCATGACTCCAGAGTCCATTAATTCAGACATCATATTTTTCATCGAAAATACATTCTCGGAAGACATTAATGCTGCACATGGTGGTTTAGTATGACTAACCACAGGGGGACTACTGGAAGCATGATTAATAGCATCTTTTTCTGCCTCAATTCTCTGGGCTTGATTCTCTTCAGTGAATCTGAAGGCTCCATACAAAGATGACAGAGTATGGGAATGCAAGGTTTTACCTTGTCTCAAGACCACGATCATATGAGACCATTTTGAAGGAAGAATATCACAAAATTTTTCAAGAAGTATGTTTTTGTCTTTTTCTACCCCAAGCCCTCTCAATTGGTTAATGATAGACATAAATCTGGTGTAGGTACCAGTTAATGATTCGTTGGGTAGGGCAAAAAATGACCCGTACTTCTTATTCAAAGCCACTTTCCTGGTAACAATAGTATCATCACCACCTTCATACTGGTTCACTAGTTCATCCCACATGCTTTTGGCACTGGGATAAAGCACTAGTGTGGGAATAAGAGCTTCAGGAACGGCCCCGAGGATCATGACTTTTAAGGTAGTGTCAATATTGACCAGTCCCTTTTCCTCTTCAGACCAGTGTTCCGCTCTCTTTTCCCTCCCAGATCTTGCTCCAGTTGGATCAAGAAGTGGATTGAGAGGACTTTTAGGAATATAGGGTCCTTCATTTAAAATTTTAAGCATATTCCTCTCAATACCAGTAACATGTAATAACATCCTAGCTTTCCACGTGCCAAATTCATCACCATTCCTACTGAATTTGGGAACAAAAGTGTTTGAGTAGTGTAACAACCGTCTTAGAAATGTTTTAAATAATTTTCTAGAATCGTACTGTCGCCATTAGAACGATTAAAAAGTTGAATTTATCTAAGTTCTTGACGTGCTTTAGACTTAAAATATGTGCTTATATGAAAGTCAAGTTGATCTTAAGTCTTGATTTATTGGACGAGTTCATGATTAAGTTCAATGAAATATTAAAGTCTGCTTCATAAACGTTTGTGTTCATAAAAGTTCTAGTTCAAAATGTTCGCAAATGGTCCTTGCATTTATAGAGTTCATTAATTATGAGAAAGGTATAAAAAGAAAAGGAATGGAAACCCTTGAGAGAGAAACCACTATTCATTCTCTTCTCCATCTTTCTTCTCTCTCTCTCTAAAACACATAGTGCAGCCACCATAAATACACACTAAAATCATCTTTTGATTTTGGGTTCTTAAGCCAAAATCGTTTGTACTTTTAGCATCCTTGTGATAACCAAAATACATTTTTGGAGTCAAATCTCAGGTAACAACAACAATTTATGGGTTTTTGATCAAATTAAAAATGTACTTTTTAAAGTTTATGTTCTTGATGATTTGGTCCAATTTTTAAATAAAAATCGTGTTAATAGTTAATGGGTTTGTGTATAAATGTGTTTAGTAACATTTTTATGAACAAATTTGAGTCATAATATGCTTTAATTTACAAAACCCATTTTTGAAAATGAAGGAAAACTTGTTCTTGATGTGCCACGCCTTGTTCATGTTATAGATGGTCTTGAAATCGTTAAAAGTGTTAATGGTTATTGTTTTTGTGCATATATGTACTAGTTCCGTGTTCTAAACAAGTCCTGAAATCGATCTAGATCTTCGTATTGTGAATTTGTTCTTGTTCAGCCCGTTTGGAAGCTAGGACGATCCTAAATGGGATGATCTTGGTCTCAAGATCGTCTTAGGCAGCCCACTTTGGCACCTTGAGTTTGTTCGTTTGATCTTGTGTGGTGTTGTGTTATTGCTGATAAGTTTACTGGGTAACTGATCCTTTCGATCGGTTTTGCTCAAATAACTTGTTCTTAAACTAGAACTTGATCTTGTACTTTTGCTCTTGTGATGATCAATGGAACGATCTTGGCTAAGTGAACACTAGGACGATCTCGTGTCTTAGAAACTTAAGACGACCTTGGACTTATAGAACATATGAAACGATCTTGAAACACTTGTAAGCTAAAACGATCTTGAACCATTTGTAAGTTAAAACGATCTTGAGCCAAACATCTGAAACGATCTTGAGCCAACCATCCAGGACGATCTTGAGCCAAACACCTAAGACGATCTTGTCTTTCCTTAAACCCTAGAACGGTCTTGGTCACTACAAACCCTAGGACGACTTCGAAACTCTAAAACAACCTAGCACTTACAACTTATCACACTTAAAACAATCTAATCATGTACCTAATCACCAAAATCACTTCTTAACTTCATTATCATATGATTAATCACATTCAAGGCTATGTTTTAACATTGAAGCTAGTTCCTAAAATGATCTAGAACAACGAATATTGTGCAAACCCTAATTGAGTATACGAAGACATGTTCTATCTTGACTATTAAAGTACGAATTCTATGAACAACTAAATCGAGTTCTTAAAGCTAAGTTCATTATTTAAAGACACGTTCAACTCATTAACACGATAAGTACTTGTAAGGTGCCCTATTGTTGCATGGATCGTAATAAGACGCGATTCGTTATGTCAAGAGTGCGGAATCCTCTTGAGATAACTAGATTGCTATTGCCTTTTGTTAATTAATAAGTAATTAATCAACCCAAGGAGATGCACAAGGCTTGTGGTTCGTGTAGGAGAACACACGAAGGAACAATTAACCTTAGCTCTGAAATTCGTGAATAACTAACAAGGATTCGAAAATCATTAACCTAATTTCGTAGATAAGGTCTTGTATTTATACTAGTTGATATTGGGTTGTGTGGGCTTCGGCCTTAATCGCGTAATTAAGCCCGAATTAACAATAAGTCAATTCACCTCGTGCTGACGTCAGCACGAGGATAATCCTTCATGCTGATGACGTCAGCATGAGGGACGTGCCTTTGACTCTTTGTTTGACTTCGTTTGGCTTGTACATAACATCCAATCATCGTTTAAGTGTTCTACGACACTTATAAACCTTGATTCTATGTTCTTGTACCTGCAAAACAATATATAACACACAAACACAATACAAAATACAAACAGATATAATATTGAAGTTCAAACGTAATCATTAAATATCAACACAAGTTCTTATTTAAATGATTACACACAAGTTCCTAAAAACATAAACGATAATCAAATCTATGTTGCGATTGTCACAACGAATCTGCATCTACAGACTCCCCCTTGACGATTGCAACTAGATCTCTTTAAAGTCTTCAAAACTTGAACTTCAAAGCTATCCATTAAACAAAAGTTTGGTTCTATTCGCATGAACTCTCTCTTGTAAACAATGAGCGAGAATGTCGTGATAGCGTCTTTCCTCTACTCTCCAAAAATCCACAGCTGAACAAGGTGTCTCCAAAAGTCTTCTTTGATCACCTCTTGACAAGTTGACAACCTGCATCAGATCATACATGCGTAGCAGCATTTGTTTTTGTGAATCATGAACAAACATCTATCTGCCAAAATGTCATCTCTGTCAGCATATCTTGATCCCATCTGATAGCAGGAACCTTTTTAACACATTTAATCCTTCATTGTTTAAAACGAAATGTGCCGTCTGGATTCTTAATCTTCTTCAAGGGTGTTGGCTTTATCAACCTTTCTTCTGGCTTCAGACCTCTAGCATTGAAATACTTAATTCGTTCATCTCTGAATCTATTCCAGTAGAAATCTGCAAGTCCATTGCTCTGAAGATTAACGAACCAGCGTCTTCCCAAATCTATCATGTCTGAATCACTGAGAGAGTGGAAGTGTCTTTGACTTATTGACATGTACTGGCATCCCTCCTTTCTCTTGATAATAAACAATTTGATTATGTGATCATAGAACCAACTTTGTATCACTGAGAAGTATTTGGGTGCATCCTTGTCTGAGATATATTCCCAAAATATTGATGGTTTATACGTATCACGTATCATCAAACCAGTATGTCCTCTATAACCTGCAATTAGTCTATTAATAATAAACTCATGATCTTGCTGCACCAGAGGTATATTAAATCTTCCAAGATCAACCTCTCGTGTAGCATCTATATTCTAGTATAGATCAAAAATATTGTCATGTCCTTCATCAACTATGTTTGCATATACAACAAATCTCAAACTTGCAGCATTCTTAGGTTCATCTGGACTATCTCTGATTGGATTGAGATTGAGATGTTCTACTTCAGCTATTGGTTCAACTTGAATGACTTCATCTTCATTAAAGACACGATCAAAGTCATAAGGTGTCTCAAGCAACCTTTTTCTATCAGCTTCCGAAGTAATGAACTCTCCTTCTTCCAAATCTTCATCATCGATACTTTCTAGATCTTCTTCAGCATCAAGATCGTCAAATGCACCTATCTTTTGAAGCTTATCTGCAATTCAAACGATTTACATATACAAAGATAAAGAACATAAATTATAAGTCAAGACATAATAAAATAGTATAAATACATAAAATAAATTAAAATAAATAATACTATATCATAAATATAATGCAACAATTACATTAATATTTATCTTATAATCTTTATCTATTTTAACTTACAACAATAATATTATATCATAAATATAATGTAACACATGCATTCATATTTATCTTATAATTATTACAAAAAACAAAAACAAAAATAAAAACCATTAGCACTAAGGTTCATAATCCGAATCTGAATCCGAATCTGACTCTGACTCTGACGATGTATGAGTTAACCCTGACTGTTCTTTCATTTGATCCCTAAGTGATCCTGGATCATAATAATCATCATAATCCATAATCTCTGCTCTAGCTCTCTTATGAGATTGTGGATCATATCCCAATCTCTTTTCTAGTCTATGCACAATTAAAGGGTGCAAATCTGACTCTGTAGAGGCATTGGTAGTTGAATCAGTCTTAGTTGACTCACTATCCTGAGTAGATTTTCCTTTGCTAAGATTTTCTTTTTCTATATGATTATGAGGATCATTTACTATCTCCCTTTCTATTCTATTAGAATTAGAATCGGAGTTACCAATCGGAGTTATCTGAATTGGAATCTTCCCCATCATCATTGTTATCTGGATCATCAGGATCTGCATCTGGAGCGGTCATCACAGCTTTGCCTTTATCTTGAATCCTAGAAGTACTAGCACCAGCTGTACCAGCAATCTCTGACTCTTTTTGTGTTGATGACTCCCCCTGAATGTTTGCAGTCTTTGTATCCATAGTATCATCAGCAACATCTTGACCTTGACTTCTATTCTCTGGCTCACCAACATCTGGTTGTGCTTGGTTAAGACCTTGAGCTGGATCTTGATCTTCATGATCATCATCTCTTGACTTACTTGCTAGCACATCATCCTTACAACCACTCTTATCTCCCCCTTGAGCCAAGACTTGGTCAAGTCTAGAACCAAGAGAATGAACAAGAGCTGTCATCATGTCCATCTCTTCCTGATGCTTAGCAGCTTGGAGCTTTAGCTGACTCTCCAAAGTTGTGACCCTCATCTCCAATATCTTCTTCTCTGAAAACAAACCACTCAGCTGCACTTGAACCGGAGCAACTGGACGTGACGTAGAAGCAACATCAGATGTAGAGGGCTGAGGTGGTATCGTAACTTCAAACGAAGGCATACGAGCACTGAAAGTCCCTGTGGGAGGCATCTGTGGTCTTTGCAGAGGAGCCAACAAATGTCCCATAACTGTAGAAACAGGAACTGTAGCCTGAATAGGAGCAGACGAAGGCCTAGGAGCAACAAGTGTCGGCTTTGGCTCTTGACGAACTGTAGACTCCGGAGCAGTAGGAATCGTAACAGTTGTAGCCTCAGTGAAAACTTGTGCGCGACAACCAATTCCTCTAATTATAAACTTTGGTCTTGACCTTCTCTCCCTAATAACAACACCAGCAGCAGAAGGAGCAGACACAGAAATAGGAATCTCAGAGACAGAAGCTCTTAAAGCAACCAATGGAGTATCACCTACAGAAGGTGCATAAGACCTCTCCATGGCTTCAGTATAAGCCGCGAAATCTCTATCAACTTCAGCTTGAGATCTTGCATGTCTTCTTCCTCGCTTCGGTAGTCTCTATTCTTCTTCTTCATCTTCTGAATCCTCAACAACATTAACCGGGACTTCAGAAGGACCAACATCAACATCAACTGGAGCAGAGGTAGAAGTAGAGACTCCAGTAGATGGTGGTACAAGATTTGCGGGATCATCAACATCCTGCATAAGAGCGTCCATATCTGGATCATTCTCCAGATCTCCAGCATACAGAGGAACATCATTTAGTCCCTCAAACTGATCAGCTCACTCTTCTTGAGGATCTTCTTGAACCTGATCATCATCATCAGCAGCAGCAACATGCGCTTCATCTTCCCAACCTTGTCGAGGAGCAACATAGTCAGGATTTATGAGATGTCCGAACAATGGTGGATTGGCAACATTATCAGGAACACCATGACCTGCAAAGCGCTTCATACTCTCAACAAACACCTTATGAGTCAGACGACCCAAATAGAAAGTAGGACCATCAAACGGTAAATCTGCTATTCTGCGCCGAATGATTATCATTACAAATCTTGGAAATAAGAAGAATTTCTTATCGTTTCCAAATGCTTCAACTGCTTTACAAAATTGTCATATATGTACTGGGAAAAGCTGTAGGGCTTGTTCAGCACAAGAGCAACCACCTGAGAAGCAGTAAAAATGTTCAACTGATCATGACCTGCACTCTGATGACTAAGAGACCTCAATAAGTAGTAGGCAAGCAATCTCCATTTGCCTAGAAGACGATTCTTGCGATAAGGATGAGTAATATCACCAACATATCCCACACGCCTGAGAGCACCGTCACAAAATCTTTCTTCAAACTCAACAGGACCTTGCTCCATATCATCAGTTCCTAAGTCCAAAATAGTCCGTAAGTCTCCAGCAGTAAACTGAATGTTACGTCCAGCAACAGTAGTACGAATCATAGTGTGATCACCAACTTGCACCAATCTGGCTGAGTTCCAGAATTCGGTAATAAGACTTATGACCAGCGGAGGATTCTCGGTCAAAGCAAAACGAATACGAGAGCGTGCTAAGTACTGAAGGACACCATGAAACTCTGGTGTGCATCCCGACTGCGTAATGCTGAGGTCAATTGCAGCATTATGTTCCTTGATGAACACGCGAGCACCTTGTCCTGCCATACCTGCATAAAATCAAACAAAAACGACAAGAAAATGAAAGTTAGAAATAAACGAAAAACAAAAGTTAGGGTTTTGACATTCTGCTTCGTGATGATGTCATCACGAGGAGGATCTCCTTCGTCGTGACGTCAGCACGAACCAAGCAAGAACCCAGAACACGAAAGACAATACATCTCCATATGATGTTAAAATTAATCTAAAACATCATCGTGGACTTGTTTATGGTTCGTGTATGCCCAGAAAAACTAAAAATCGAAACAAATTCAAGTTAGATGAACACGAAGTGGATGTTCTTCGTGTTCTTCATCTGCTTCGTGTGAATAGTAAACGAGCCATAGATTCTTCTATTAATCTTGATTTTAAACATGTTAATGTGAACTTTTAATAGATTTAAAGTGTATAAACATCAATTAATCTAATTTTATGTCCAATTTTAGTCCAAATCATCAAAAATCAAAGATTCAATCCTTAGTTCGTTCTTGGTACTATTCACGCGAAGAACAAGTCAATCATTGAGCATTATAACGACTTGTAATCATCAAATTTCATAGTCAAAACATCAATAAGCTATCCTAGACCATGAAGTTACCAACAAATCTGGATAAGAAACACGAAAAGTAGATGAAATCGATCGAAAAGGGAACGGATGAATAGTGTGCATGAGGAAGACGAAGTTCGTGTGGTTATTTAGGGTTAATTTTTGATTAATGGTAATTAATGAATAGTAATAACCCATATATATATTCGAATCCACATGGGCTGGGCCGAACACGCAGTTCGTGGGCTTCATGATGACGTCAGCGAGAGGCAAGCTGACGTCAGCACGAGCTGATTTCAAATTTTTATTTCGCGAATTCCAGAAACACATTTAAAAACCAGAAATTCCAGAAACATAAACCTGTAGATACTCGTTACTAAAAACCTGTATCTACTCGAATATGCAATCAAAAATCATCCATACTAACTTGTCATCACAATAATGTATCAAATAAATCTTACATTATTATCTTGACACAAAATCGATCATTTCTTCATTGATTTTTAACTCAACAATGCAAAGCATTTTAATGTATAATGCATTACAAAATATCATATCAACAACCTATCACATTACATCTTAGGTTGTGATCTTGATAAAACAAAAATAACTTATCACTCTAAGTCTTAGGCTATAATCTTCATGATTTGATACATTCCGCACTTTCATAGTGGAATCGGTCCTAATGAAATTTGATAGTTAAAACCTGCACACTTAACAAACTTCATCAATGCATCAAAATTAATAAAATAACATAAATATGCAAAACAACCAAAAACTTAACCTAATAATCTAAGGCAAGTCCAATTTTTGTCAAGCATATTTATCAATAAAAAACAACTGAAATTTCAAAAATTTAGTTAAAACATATTCAAAAACATTTTGACCTTTCAAATTTTCAAAATCATTTCATTTCTAAACTTGAGCAACTTATGTCTATATTAGAAAATCCATCTTTTAAACATTTATAACGTAAGCAATAAGACTTATATAATTCACTAAGAATTATAACTTTTCATGCTTTATCAAATCTCTCGTGCAATAAGAACTAGTTTGACACACAAACTGACACTTAGAATAAAAAGAAAAATGAAAATACTACAAAATAAAATAAAAACTAAATTACTTTATTTATTTACAAGAAAGTCTAAGTTTCTGTAGATTAGATCAGATTAGCATTTACATAAGTCTGCAAGTGAGAAATAATTCTCTTATTATTAGTTATGAACAGTGACCCAACCACGATTACCGGTATATTTGTCCTCTTAAACACTCGGTACTTCCAGTTTCCTTTGAGTTATGACACTTTCGACATACCCTGGCCAAGGACAGTCACCATGTAACCCGAGTAGCCTAATATGCCATTGAATAGTTTGCGAACTTATGTGACCCACATTCAGATATACTTCCGTAATCGATACAAGCATTAAGATAACAAATATTCAGTATATATTCAAAAACATCCTTAAACAAATCATGAGACACTTTTTAGATAACCAAATTTAATTACTTTGTGATTTAACTTATTTGCTTTTGCATTTCATTATTTATAAGGAACCCGTGATTTTCTATGAGACCCATGTAGCGAACTTTTTGACAACCTATCCCAAGTTGGAAGCTTTAGGTAGGCTAGGTATACAAAGACACCCCGAGGACATACTTGTCCGAATCTCAAAGACCACATTAGCCCCTTAATTCTCATTCATTTCATTTGCATAAACAATATCACATTTAACTTTCATGCTCATGATTGGTAGAGGTTTTTGCCTTTACATTGAACAAATCTTATAGTAATGCTAGATCTTTCACAAAATTTAAGGACTAGATCAATTCATTACTTCAATCCTAGCAACTGGTGCAAAAGTTTCGTTATAGTCATATCCTTCTCGTTGTGCAAACCCCTGAACAACCAAACATGCTTTATTTCTAGTAACGATCCCTTTGTCATCTCGTTTGCATTTATATACCCAACGAGTTCCAATCGGTTCTTTACCTCTAGGCACATCTAGTAACTCCCAAACTCCAACTTTTTCAAATTGAGCTAATTCTTCTTGCATAGCTTCAACCCAACATGGATCTTGAAGTGCTGCCTTAACATTCTTAGGTTCTACTTGTGAAATGAAACCAGAATATAAACACTCAGTTATCAATCCAGGGTCTTTCACTTCACAAAACAAACTAGTCAGATCCTTATTCAACTGATTTCTAGTTCGAACAGGTTCTGTAGCATTACCAAGAATATTTTCAACTAGGTGATCCTTATTAATTCAATATTGAGGAACCGAATCAACATTCAGACTTTCTCCTAAATTTGTTCTAATCTGAAACTCAGGAGAGCTGAAATCATCTTCTGATTCTTCAGAAATAGGATCATCATCAGGCAGTGTAACCTTCCATGGAGTAGGTTGTGTAGTGTTTGCGGGTTCATTATTGTCTGAATTTAGTGTCTTATCCTTGTCCTTACCACTTTCATCAACATCAGTAGTAGACTAAACTTTGGTTGGAGTAGTATCGACATTCCGAGTAGGCGGAGATGTAGGAGTATTATCCATGTGATCTCTTACAATAATCAAATCATCAACTGTCTCAGGATCTGAATAAGAATCAGGACCATGTAGTGAACTAAACACACTATCGTAATCGAAGTTTTTGCCACTTCCAGAATGAATAGCGGGCTTATGACTGACAATTTTGACATTCGTTCCCAAATCAACTTTGCCGGTCTGTTTGTTGTAAACCCGTCGAATTGATGTTCCCGGTTTATACCCCATGAGAAATCCCTCTTCAACCTTTGAATCAAACTTTGACTGAGGTAGATACTTCAAGAAAGTACACGGTACACCAAATGGTTCAACATTCTGTAAATTCGGTTTCTTTTTATGTAGAAGCTTATAACATGTCTTATTATGACGCTTAACTACAGTAACCCTATTTAAAATATGACAAGCTGTATTCACCACTTCCGCCCAAAACATAGTAGGAAGCCCTGAATCTGCAAGCATAGTTCTGGCTGTCTCGATTAGAGTCCTATTCTTCCTTTCAGCAACTCCATTCTGTTGTGGTTCATACGGAGAACTGTATTGATGTTGGATTCCTTTTGACAAACAAAAGACATCCATCACATTATTCTTGAATTCAGTTCCATTGTTGCTCCTGATTCTCTAAACACGAACTCCATAAATGTTTTCAGTTTCGACAAAGAAATTTATCAAAATATGCGGAGTTTCATCTTTCGATTTAAGAAAGAATACCCATGAGAATCTTGAGTAATCATCAGTAACCACCAAACAGTAATACATCCCACCGATACTTCTTACATTTACTGGACCAAATAAATCCATGTGAAGTAACTCAAAAGGATTGGCAATAGAAATTTCTTGTTTCGGTTTATGTGTAGACTTTTGCTGTTTACCTTTCAGACAAGGTACACATTTGTCTTCCATTCCAAACCGTTTCATGGGAACGCCTTCAACCAAACCATGTTTGACAATGTGATTCATCTTTCGGAAATTAATATGTCCCATTCTTCTATGCCATAGTAACTATTCAGATTCATTTTCTTTTGATAACAAGCAAATAGACTCCTCTGGATTATCAACACCTAACACAAGGCCATAGATGTCTCTCTTCCTAGGAGCTTTTAGTAGGATCCAGTCTTTAGGAATAACATATCCTGGTTTCAATATAAGTGCTTCTTTCTCATTAAAATGGACAGTGTTACCCTAGTGTTACCCTTGTCACAAATCTGAGAAACACTTAATAAATTATGTGATAACTGTTCCACATAATTGACCTTTTCCAGCGTAATCTTCCCATTGACAACATCACCTTGGCCTGAGATGTTGCCGCCCTTGGGGCCAGCGAAACTAACATACGAACCATTTACATCTTCATAATTGGACAAAACATTCTTGTCCCATGTCATGTGCCGAGAGCATCCACTGTCAACATACCAAAGACTGATAGGCTTGGTTCTCCCTGCACATTAGACGATAAGATGGTTAGTTTCTGAAGGGAACCCAAACCTTTTGAGGTTTAGGTTTGCCGAATTCATCTCTAATGATCAATTCGGTCCAATATCCATCGCTCTGTAATGGAGCCTTGGATGAAGATGGTGTCACAGACTGTTTCTTAGGTGAAGTGAAACGAGTCTTAGGAGGTGAATTCCTTGGTGAGTGAGTACCAAATCTAGGTTGACTCTCTAATTAATCATAGAATTTAGACGAACTATTAATTCTAACAGGAGGGGATCGATTTTGTTGAGCCATCTTCCTGGGTGAATTACTCCTTTGAGGTGTATGAAAACGACTCAGACTTACACTACTAGAGGTAGTATCCTGTGAAGGTCCCTGTCGTTTTGGAGTCTTAGATCTATTGACACTAATCCTTTGATCTGTAACAATAGACTCTCCATATGACACATTTCTAAGTAACTTAACATAATTCTGTGCATTTTTATTATCAGGATGTCTTTTTGCATACTCCTCATAATAATCCCTTTTATATGTACTTATAAATTTTGGTGAAGCTACTTGTTAAACTAGTTTACCCTTCCCTTTAGGATTAGGAATATCACTAACATCCCTTGACTTGACTTGACTATCATTCTTAGGATTCTTGACCTTCCTATTAGGACATTCAATAGCTACATGGCCTTTCTCACGACAAGTATAGCACTTCTTTACTTGTTGTTTTCTAGATTGACCATTCTCTATTTCAGGGATTGGTATACCATACTCCTTCATTTCATTTATGGTATCAAGCGTTTGTATTGCTTCTTCCATATTTGTTATTGGTTTAAAAGGAGCATAATGTCTATCCTTATATGGAATTTGTTCAGCTAACCATTCTTCTTTACTTTCCACACACCAAACTTTATAAATTCTTGATTTAGGTTCAATCCTATTTATAGATACTTCTTTATCATAGAAAACTGTATCACAGTCTTTCAATGTGTAGTATACTACTTCATCTGGATCAAAATCTAATTCAGTTTGTTGGTGACCTTGTAGAAGTAAATCTAAATCTTTAGACACGTTACTTTCTTTTTTAAGGATAACATTTTCAGCAATTAAACTAGTTGAATTTCCTTTTAGTTTCAATATTTCTTGTTTTAAATCTGACACCATTTTACACACGTCAGTTATAGAAGATAAAGAACAAGATACCTTCTGGTCTGCAGCCTTGAAATCTGCCATGTATGCAACAAAGTCTTCAGTTGTCATACCTTCAGGTATGACGAAGTTCTTCATTTGTTCTTCAATGCTCTTCATGGAAATTTCATCAACAGGATTTGATGACTCTTCCTTTTCTTCAGATACTTTTACTGCTGTCATTTGTTCACTCTCAGATCTTGCGGTCTCAGCAACATTACACATATTCTTCTGTACTATCTCAGATGCACTTTCTTCACTTGAGTACACAACATAATCAATCGTTGCAGCTACCTCATCATATAATTCTACCATGTAGGCATGATTCGAGGTATCATCAAATTGTGTATCCCATTGATAAGTACCATCTGGATTCTGAACAACAACAGCCTTTGACTCCGAAAATGGTGACGAAACTGGCTGTTGTGGAGTAGCAGGATATGTAATCATTGCTTGCGTCTTATGATTACTCGGAGTAATACGGCCTTGATTGTAATTTTGACGACCAGCAATGGTATTATCAATCCTCTTAGGTCGTTGACACTCTTGTAAAATGACCAAATCCATCGCAGTTATAACATTTCACTTTGGATTTGTCAAAGCCTTTAGTGCCATTACCTATAGGTCTCCCAGTTCTCTGAGTGAATCTTCTGACCTTAATAGTAAGCATAGCAAGCTGTCATTGTAGATCCATTTCTTCTAAATCATCAGGATCTATTTGATTGTAATCTTCATCAATTACTGCAGGATCAGTAATCTTTCCTCCAATAAATGCTTCATGAGCATTACAAAAGGCTGAGTAAACACTCATTCTTCCTTCTGCAGAACTCATACTCATTGGCATAGAATGAAAAGATTGTACATTGCTCTTGACATTTGAATGTGTATTGTCATAAGCAACGTATCCAGCAATACCTTCAGCATCTACTATTGGTGTAGCTTCTGCACCACTTAGAAATGCATTGTTTCATGAGCTGGAACTTGCTAAATGAACAGACTTAGCATGATATAAGGTTGGATCTTGTGTAAAATCCGAGTGAGTATCTTTAATCCTTCCCTTCATGTCTCTGTTCTTCAGCTTGGAGACTACCTTTTCAAAATCCCATGTACTGTATTCTTGATCATCTTGAAGTTGATGAACATAATCAGTCCATGTCTTAGGCAGTGAATCCAAAAACTTATCAACTAGCTCAGTTTGAGGATAAACAATTTCAAAGTACGACAACTCAGTGGTCAAATGAGTGAATCGAATAATAATCTCGTCAAGAGATTCCCCTTTCAGTCCATTAAAGGCTTCATACTGGCACTTCAGAAGCTTGATACGATTCTTCTTCAAAGTTACATTGCCCTCACAATATCTTTCAAGAGCATCCCATAAATCCTTTGAAGTAGTGTACTTTTTAAACAAATGTACACTATCTTGAGGCAAGCCCATAGTAAGATTGGATAATGCCTTTCCCTCAACAGCGTATCTTTTACGTTCTTCAATAGGCATATCAGCATAAGTATACCTACCGATCACTCCGTTCTTCTCATATGAAGGCCAATCAAAACCTGGAGTTATCACTAGCCACATTTCCATGTCAGTGAGACGAATGTAGTCTTCAAAACGTCTCTTCCACATCCAATAATTTTCCATACGGAAAAGCTTTGGAGGTGTATTACCCCGACCAACCTCATGATCGTGCATGATCATCTGGCTGATAAGTAGGGCATTGGGTGAGTTTGCGGCAACTCGTATGGTAGTCTTTTCAAATCTTTTGGTGACAAATTAAACGGAATAACAACGTAGATTGTGTGGCACGAATTTACACGAGGAGTACGTGACACGAAGAACACGAAGTCACGCGAGAAGCACGTGACACGAAGAACACAAAGTCATGCGAGAAGCACGTGACACGAAGACACACGAGGTCACACTCCTGAGCACGAAGATCAGTTCGTGCAGACGTGGCGCGAAGTTGACACGAAGTCAGGTTAGTGCTAACGTAAGCACTAAGCAAGGATCACCTCGTGCTGACGTAAGCACGAGGTCGCGCGAAGTTACACACGAACTAAAGGAAAAACACGAATTATTTAACGAATTTACAATCAATAGCAAATCAAATCATCTTAAACCTTCTGGTAATCAACCTTAGGGCTCTGATACCACGTATGTGTGAGTTCATTGATGTTCAATTCGAGTCCAGTTCATGTACTTAAAGTTCATTCAAACTCTTTTGAGTCAAAACGTTCAAAGATCTTTAAAGGACCAAATCATCAGTTCATCAAGGACATCTCAGTGAATAATTAATCACAAGAACTAATACGTGTGTTTATTTATGATCAATGACTTGTGATTAGGTTTACATCAAGGCGTACTTGGATTCAAATAGATATAACCTATTTATATCTGTGCTTGTTCTCTGTGCTTATAAACTACGCTTGTACCAGATCACTGTGAGTCTTCGTAGCCCCTTTTCTTTACTTATGCTTTGGGGTGAAAGGAATACTACATATGCTTTTATACCTGCCGTAATTGCTTTCATTGTTATTCTGTGGCTGTTAGACTACTTTGTGGCATACTAGCCAGGTCATGTTTTTGACCGTGAGTGCACGATTGATACACATACTAGCCATGTCATATTTATGACTGTGAGTGCACAATTGATTTATTCTAGCCAGGTACCGTAAGTGCACGATTATACACATACTCATACTTATGTGCAAAGTTGGTCTCTAGCCACATTGTACTATATTATTCTCGAATTCTATTGATGACATAAATCATACTTATACAACTCATTAAAGTTTACAAACCTACGAACTCACCAACCTTTGTGTTGACACGTTTAAGTATTCCTTTCAGGTAATCAAGCAAATCGTGGCTAGGATTGGTAGCATGGGACTCTTAGCAGACTTCAGGCTTAGGACATGGGGTTTGCATGCTTTTGATTATGTTTGTTGGCCATATGCCTCACTGTTTCCCCAGAGTGGGAACTCATCTTATTTGTGATGTTAATGTTTTCTGAACCTTTATTTTGTGACTGATTTCTGCTTAATTGACTATGTAATCGACTATTTATGCTTATCCTATGCACTCATTTAGTTGTTCCTCTGTAATATCCATGTGCGAGTGTGCTTTATCTTACATCCCGAGTTTTCCGCCGTAATCGGGGTGTTACAGATTGGTATCAGAGCGGTGGTTATAGTGAATTAGGTGGAATTGCCTAGACTATAACTTAGGAACCGCACGTAGCATGCATGATAGGAATTATGTGTGCATTCACTCTATGAATCTTATATCTGCGATATCCTCGCTATTGTATTCATTCATGCGCAGACCTTAGAACCTTGCTACCTTGCCACGTGTATTCATGCTATTGGTATTCGAACTATGAGATGTGTTAAACTTAAAATAATGATAATAAGTTAGCGAAATGACATGTTTTTAGCAAGGAAGTACGGCGATATATCATCACAGAAAAGCCTGATCAACTTTTCGCGTGTGGTATATTTTCTATGGACTTGATAGCAACATGATCGTGCCTTAGATGGTTGGAGTGTGGTAGCAATCCTGGAATGTTCAATGGGTGTTGGTCGGGTGGAGGGTTAGCCGCTGGTACACCCTGTATACATACCTTTGCCAATACCTAGAGAGCATACCAAGTACCGTGATCCGACCTTGCATTAGATGTACTAGGGGTGTGGAGGGTTAGCCGCTGGTACACCCTATACACATACACCGCTAGTGCAACGGATGTAGGTGTTAGATTCGGACCGCACTTTGGCTGTCAAAAGTTAATTGGATTTAAAATTTAATTTAAGTTGAAATGGTTATGTTAATCATCTTGCAAACTATTTTTTTCATGAATTGAATATTCTATTGTGATATTATTTTGTACTGCATGATTGACATTGATGATAATGCTTACCTTCAGATGTAATACTTGATTTCTTGAGTTACATGCGATAATGAAAGTATAAATGTATAGGATTCTAGAAAACTAACACGAGTGTGTTTGAGAGTGCGTAAATGATGTCACGAACGACTATTCCCTCATTCTAACGTCGATCCCGTCTTTTCCTAATATAGGAAAATGGTGCGAACAAGATCAAACCCAAATGTCGAGGTTCAAGTTGAGGGAGATGGTCGTAGTAACCCTGGAGGTGGTCGTGGCAATCCAAGAGGTTGTCGTGGAGGTCAGCAAGGAAGAGGTCGTGGTAGGGGCCATGGTGGCCGTGGTGATGGCATGGGTCATGTTGAAAACCCTGATTTGGCCACTATCATTGCTGAACAGTTGGCGGCTTCAATGCCGACTATTATCGAACAAGTGGCGGCTGCAATGGGTAGTTTCCCGAACCAGAATCGAAGAGCATCTGAAGTTGAAGCTGAACCAGTAAGAGTTGAACCGCAACAAGTGAATCAAGAACTAGAGAATTTTGATCCCGAAGTGGAGTTTGTTGGGGATGGTGTGTATGTGGGCCCTGGACCCAGGAGGGTTCCCAGAAATGATGAGTATGTAGTGGAAAGAAGAGGTTGCAGTTACACCGAATTCAAGAAGTGTGGTCCACCAGATTACAATGGGAGGGGCAGGTGTATTCATGAAGTGGTTGGAGAAAATGGAAGCAGTCATGGACATAAGCAAATGTCCATCCCATCAGAGAGTAAGATTCACTGGAGGTTCATTCACCGATGATGCACTGTCATGGTGGAATACTTTGCTAGGAGCCCGTGGGAGAATTGCTACTTTGGAAACACCTTGGGATCAGTTTAAGGAGATGATGAAGAACCGCTTTTGTCCACTGAATGAGATGTAGAAGATTGAGCAAGAGTTTTGGCACCACACCATGGTGGGATCTGGACATGCAGAGTATACCATGGTGGCTAGATTGGTACCACACTTGGTGACTTCTGAGTCGAAGCTGATTGAGAGATACATCCATGGCCTCATTCCTCAGATTTGTAACACCATGACTGGCATTCCTCCTTACTCCATTAAAGAAGCTATTCGAAGGACCAGTGCTATGACTGATGACTTGGTTAGGGCTGGAGCACTGGCTAAGTCTGGAGAGAAGAAGAGGGACTTTGGTGAAACCAGTAAGAGGAGGGATTACAGAGCTGATAAGAGAACCAGAGTTGGCAAGGTGTTCACTGCAGTTGATCCAGGACAGAGGGCGTATGTTGGTCAATCTCCTCTGTGTGCTACTTGTACTTATTATCATCCAGCAGCAGTGCCATGTCGATTTTGTCATAATTGTCGAAAGTTTGGGCACATAGCTAAAGATTGCAGAGCAGTCAGAATCCCAGCAGCACCATTGAATGTCGTACCCAAAAACATCAGAAATCCTCCAGCTAATCCAGGAGCATGTTATGAGTATGGCGGTACTGAACACTATCGCAATGTTTGTCCCAGGGTTGTTAGACGACCCGCACCAGCCGCAGTCAATCAGAATCCTCTTTAGATCGCAGCTCCTAATCCACCAAGAGTTAACCAAGCCCAACAGGCCAGGGGTCGAGTCTTTGCTTTGAATATAGTGGAAGCCGCTAACGATCCAAACGTTGTCACGGGTACATTTCTCTTAAACAACCATTTAGCTACTGTATTATTCGATTCGAGTGCCGACTATAGCTTTATCTCCACTAACTTTGTGTGCACTATTAACGTGAAACTCATTCGTACACATGCATGTTATGAAATAGAAGTAGCTAGTGGTGGAATCTCTAAACTTGACCAAATTGTGCCTAAATGCGTGCTAACACTTGATACTCATTCATACTATATAGACTTAGTCCCATTTGAAATGGGTAGCTTTGATGTAATAAAGGGGATGGATTGGTTATCTCTGGTAGATGCAATCATTGTATGTCGCGAAAAAATCCTTAGGATCCCTTTAAGTGGGGGAGGCTTACTAGAAATCCAAGGTGAACGATCTGAGTCAAGCAAACGAAATCTGATGAGTACGGCAACCGAAGTAATCAAACTGACAGATATTCCGATAGTCCGTGAATTTCCCGATGTATTTCCTGATGATATTCAGGGATTGCCTCCGTCTCGACAAGTTGAATTCCGAATCGATCTCTTACCTAATGCAACTCCTGTAGCAAAGGCACCGTACCGTTTAGCTACTTCTGAAATGCAAGAACTCGCGACACAGCTGCAAGAGTTACAAGACAAGGGTTTCATTCGACCGAGTACTTCACCATGTGGTGTTCCGGTATTATTCGTCAAGAAGAAAGATGGGTCTTTTCGCATGTGCATCGATTATCGTGAGTTAAACAAGTTAACCATTAAGAATCGATATCCTTTACCACGCATTGATGATTTATTTGATCAGTTGCAAGGCGCAAAATACTTCCCTAAGATCGATCTTCGATCAGGCTACCACCAGTTAAGAGTCCGTGAAAAAGACGTACCAAAAACAGCGTTTAGCACGAGATATGGGCACTTTGAGTTCTTGGTGATGCCATTTGGATTAACAAATGCGCCTGCCATTTTCATGGACTTGATGAATCGCGTATGCAAACCCTATTTAGATCAGTCCATCATTGTTTTCATTGACGATATTCTCATCTACTCGAAGACTAAGAAAGAACATGAAGTCCATATGAGAGAAGCTTTAGAACTTCTGAGGACTGAAAAGTTGTATGGAAAATTCTCGAAATGTGAATTTTGGTTAGAAGAGGTGAAGTTTTTGGGTCATGTAGTCGACAAGGATGGAATAAAGGTTGATCCCAGCAAGATAGAAGCAGTAGAGAATTGGAGAAGACTAGAGACACCGACGGAGATCAGAAAGTTTCTCGGATTAACAGGCTACTACCGACGATTTATCGAGAACTTCTTAAAGATTGCACAAGCTCTTACACTGTTGACCCACAAGGATAGAAGTTTCGATTAGGGAGAGAAACAAGAAGAAGCTTTCAGAATCTTGAAGGAGAAGTTATGTAATGCACCGGTCTTAAGTCTTCCAGAAGGAACCGATGATTTTATCTTTTATTGCGACGCGTCGGGTCAAGGCTTAGGATGTGTGCTAATGTAGCGAGGCAAGGCTATTGCATATGCCTCTCGTCAACTGAAGATTCATGAGAAGAATTACACGACTCACGATTTGGAGTTAGGAGCTATCGTTTTTGCACTCAAATGTTGGAGGCACTATTTATACGGGACAAAGAGCGTGATATACACGAATCATAAGAGCCTTCAACATATCTTCACTCAGAAAGATCTCAATATGCGCCAGAAACGATGGCTAGAGTTGTTTAGCGACTACGATTGTGAGATTCGATATCATCCCGGAAAGGCATATGTAGTAGCAGACGCCTTGAGTAGGAAAGAGAGAGTTAGGCCAAGACAAATTAGAGCCATGAGCATTACCGTGCACAACAGTTTGAAAGATAGAGTGATTGGGGCACAAGTAGAAGCAAACATAAAAGAGAATATTGATAGAGAAGGATTCAGAGGTATGATAGAACAGTTCGCTCAAAGAGATGATGGAGGGCTGTATTTTTGCGATCGATTATGGATACCAACGTATGGAGGACTAAGGAAGCTGATAATGGACGAAGCGCACAAAGCAAGGTATTCTATCCACCCAGGGATAGATAAGATGTATCAAGACTAGCGAGATCTATTTTGGTGGCCAAGAATGAAGAACGATGTGGCGGTCTATGTGAGCAAGTGCCTAACGTGCTTGAAGGTTAAGGCAGAACATAAGAAGCCAGGAGGGCTGTTAACACAACCAGAGCTTCCCAGTTGGAAGTGGGAAAAGATTACTATGGATTTTGTCACAAAGTTACCAAGAACGAGTAGTGGTAAGGATGCAATATGGGTGGTGGTAGATCAACTGACTAAGTCAGCGCATTTCATACCCATACGTGAAGATTACTCAATGGAGCAGTATGCATGTCTATATCGTAAGGAGATTGTAGCTAAACACGACATTCCAGTATCAATCATTAGTGACAGGGATAGTCGATTTACCTCAGGATTTTGGAAATCGTTGCAACGAGCCTTGGAAACACGTATCGATGTGAGCACAGCCTACCATCCACAGTCGGATGGATAGAGTGAGAGGACGATTCAGACTCTAGAAGACATGCTAAGAGGATGCGTCATAGATTTTGGAGGAAGTTGGGATACTCGCCTCCCACTAGTCGAATTCTCATATAACAACAGTTATCATGCAAGTATTGGGTGTCCGCCTTTTGAGGTTTTGTATGGAAGAAAATGTCGATCCCCGCTTCCATGGAACGAAGTCAGAGACGTGCAATTAATAGGTCCAGAAATCATTCTTGAAACTACAGAAAAGGTTGCTCAAATCAAGGAGAACCTCCTGAAAGCGAGAGACAGACAAAAGAAATATGCAGACAACCGAAGGAAACCTTTAGAGTTTCAGGTTGGTGATCGAGTGATGCTTAAAGTTTCTCCTTGGAAGGGTGTAGTCAGATTCATAAAGAGAGGGAAACTAGCTCCAAGATATGTTAGACTGTTTGAGATTGTAGAACATGTTGGCGCATTAGCTTACCGCTTGAAACTTTCCCAAGAGTTGAGTAACGTACATGATGTTTTTCACGTATCGAACCTCAAGAAGTGTCTAACTGACGAAACAACATATGTTCCTTTGAATGAGATACGAGTAGATAGTAATCTAAGCTTCAAAGAAGAACCCGTTGAAATTTTGGAACGAGAAGTCAAAAAGCTCAAGAGACATAAGTATACCATTGTGAAAGTTCGTTGGAACTCCCGTAGAGGCCCAGAGTTTACTTGGGAGCGAGAAGATAAAATGAAGCTTAAGTATCCACACTTATTTACTTAACTCGATACCTCAAACTAGCAAGTAAACCTAAAGACTTAGTGCCTAACTTGACACTTGCTATGCGATGTGATGCTTGAAACTCAATGTGAAACATGCTACTTGCTACTTAACGTGTGATTCCATACTTGAAATTTAACATGCAACTTGATGCTTGATGCTTGTAAACTTGGTGTGCAATAGAAACTTGAAGCGTGACATGAAATCCGAATTTCGGGACGAAATTCCTTTAAGTATGGGAGAATGTAACAACCGTCTTAGAAATGTTTTAAATAAGTTTCTAGAATCGTACTGTCGCCATTAGAACGATTAGAGAGTTCAATTTATCTAAGTTCTTGACGTGCTTTAGACTTAAAATATGTGCTTATATGAAAGTCAAGCTGATCTTAAGTTTTGATTTATTGGACGAGTTCATGATTAAGTTCAACGAAATATTAAAGTTCGCTTCATAAACGTTTGTGTTCATAAAAGTTCTAGTTCAAAATGTTCGCAAATGGTCCTTGCATTTATTGAGTTCATTAATTATGAGAAAGGTATAAAAAGAAAAGGAATGGAAACCCTTGAGAGAAAAACCACTATTCATTCTCTTCTCCATCTTTCTTCTCTCTCTCTCTAAAACACATAGTGCAGCCACCATAAACACACACTAAAATCATCTTTTGATTTTGGGTTCTTAAGCCAAAATCGTTTGTACTTTTAGCATCCTTGTGATAATCAAAACACATTTTTGGAATCAAATCTCAGGTAACAACAACAATTTATGGGTTTTTGATCAAATTAAAAATGTACTTTTTCAAGTTTATGTTCTTGATGATTTGGTCCAATTTTTAAATGAAAATCGTGTTAATAGTTAATGGGTTTGTGTCTAAATGTGTTTAGTAACATTTTTATGAACAAATTTGAGTCATAACATGCTTTAATTTACAAAACCCATTTTTGAAAATGAAGGAAAACTTGTTCTTGATGTGCCACACCTTGTTCATGTTATAGATGGTCTTGAAATCGTTAAAAGTGTTAATGGTTAATGTTTTTGTGTCTATATGTACTAGTTCCATGTTCTAAACAAGTCCTGAAATCGATCTAGATCTTCGTATTGTGAATTTGTTCTTGTTCAGCCCGTTTGGAAGCTAGGACGATCCTGAATGGGACGATCTTGGTCTCAAGATCGTCCTAGGCAGCCCACTTTGGCACCTTGAGTTTGTTCGTTTGATCTTGTGTGGTGTTGTGTTATTTGTGGTACGTTTACTGGGTAACTGATCCTTTGGATCGGTTTTGCTCAAACAACTTGTTCTTAAACTAGAACTTGATCTTATACTTTTGCTCTTGTGATGATCAATGGAACGATCTTGGCTAAGTGAACACTAGGACGATCTTGTGTCTTAGAAACTTAAGATGACCTTGGATTTATAGAACATATGAAACGATCTTGAAACACTTGTAAGCTAAAACGTTCTTGAACCATTTGTAAGTTAAAACGATCTTGAGCCAAACATCTGAAACGATCTTGAGCCAACCATCTAGGACGATCTTGAGCCAAACACCTAAGACGATCTTGTCTTTCCTTAAACCCTAGAACGGTCTTGGTCACTACAAACCCTAGGACGACTTCGAAACTCTAAAACAACCTAGCACTTACAACTTATCACACTTAAAACAATCTAATCATGTACCTAATCACCAAAATCACTTCTTAACTTCATTATCACATGATTAATCACATTCAAGGCTATGTTTTAACATTGAAGCTAGTTCCTAAAACGATCTAGAACAACGAATATTGTGCAAACCCTAATTGAGTATACGAAGACATGTCCTATCTTGACTATTAAAGTACGAGTTCTATGAACAACTAAATCGAGTTCTTAAAGCTAAAGTTCATTATTTAAAGACACGTTCAACTCATTAACACGATAAGTACTTGTAAGGTGCCCTATTATTGCGTGGATCGTAATAAGACGCGATTCGTTATGTCAAGACTGCGGAATCCTCTTGAGATAACTAGATTGCTATTGCCTTTTGTTAATTAATAAGTAATTAATCAACCCAAGGAGATGCACAAGGCTTGTGGTTCGTGTAGGAGAACACACAAAGGAACAATTAACCTTAGCTCTGAAATTCGTGAATAACTAACAAGGATTGCTTTCATTGTTATTCTGTTGCTGTTAGACTACTTTGTGGCATACTAGCCAGGTCATGTTTTTGACCGTCAGTGCACGATTGATACACATACTATCCATGTCATGTTTATGACAGTGAGTGCACGATTGATTTATTCTATCCAGGTACCGTAAGTGCACGATTATACACATACTCATACTTATGTGCAAAGTTGGTCTCTAGCCACATTATACTATATTATTCTCGAATTCTATTGACGGCATAAATCCTACTTATACAACTCATTAAAGTTTACAAACCTACGAACTCACCAACCTTTGTGTTGACACGTTTAAGTATTCCTTTCAGGTAATCAAGCAAATCGTGGCTAGGATTGGTAGCATGGGACTCTTAGCAGACTTCAGGCTTAGGACATGGGGTTTGCATGTTTTTGATTATGTTTGTTGGCCATATGCCTCACTGTTTCCCCAGAGTGGGAACTTATCTTATTTGTGATGTGAATGTTTTCTGAACCTTTATTTTGTGACTGATTTCTGCTTAATTGACTATGTAATCGACTATTTATGCTTATCCTATGCACTCATTTAGTTGTCCCTATGTAACATCCATGTGCGTGTGTGCTTTATCTTACATTCCGACTTTTCCGCCGTAGTCGGGGTGTTACAAGTAGTGCACATGCACGTGTGGAGAAGCAGGAATAGGAGGTGGTGGTGGTGGATTATTGTTAGCATGGTCATTTGTTTGTTCAAATTCATTTATGGGTGGAGGTCCATTGTTTAAAGGGTTTCCTTGTGTATTCTCTGGGTTGACCATCGAGAAAATGCTGATTTAGGCAAGTATGTTAGCCTTCTGCTCTGATACCAGTTGTGAAGTCCCTCACTCGATGGTTTAACACACAAGTGTAGAATAACAAGTCAAGTAATCACTAGATAGGACTAGTATGAAAAGTCAAGTAAGCACTAGATTGGACTAGTATTACGATAAATATAAATGTAAGAATATATATAACGTAATACGTACTTAAGCAATATAAAGATAAGCAAGTAAGTAAATGGTGAGACACAATGTAATTTTCAAGTGTATTTTATTTATTGATGTTAAATAAAATACAAGGTTATTGCGGAACAAGATATTACAAAGTAAGTATCTAAACAACCTATGAATTACAAGTGATAGAATCTTTGCTAAATAAACTCTGTGATCGAAATACTTAAAGTTTTGAAGTATGACTGTTTAGATCGAGAGTATTTGAGCAAAGGCACCAAATTGCAAAAGTATGTAATTTGGACGAGGAAGTGACTTGATATTTATAGGCAAAAAGAATAAATATAATATTCTTTTTGCCGTACAAATATGGTTACATGCATTTAAGGAAATTACATTAATTCCTTAAAAGCATTGATTAAAGTACAAGAATAAAGTCACATGATAGTGACTTGTCTTCTAATTAACCAACCACCTTTACATTTGTGTAAGGCTTTTAACAAAAGACAAATGGATTGTCTGGTTAAAGGCATGTAAAGGCATAAAGTCAATTCCTCGTAATCAGTGTTCAGACTTGTAAGGTCTAGAACACTGACAAGGACTCTAGTCAGGAGATCTGGTAAATCTTCCAGTGAGCTCTACTATTTATCAGACTTCTTTCTTTAGACTTCAGTCTTCGACTTCAGTGAGAATGTTCTTCAGTGGAAAGATCTTGACTGGAGTGAAGTCCAGTGAACGAATCTGGTGGAATCCAGATTTCTGTACAAGTAAGTTGTTCACTGGTCTTCACATAATTTTTGGACAAATCTTTAGAGGGCTCCAGTAATCACGTCTGGAGCGAGTCCAATAAATCTGGACCTAACAGTCTAATCAGAGTTTAATACTCATTATAGTTTTAAAACTGAACTGTAGCAAACAAATATAGTCGTTGAGTAAGTTATTCAAGCCCAACCCGACACTAATATGAGGTAGTATTCTGTGAGTTGGCCTCGCAAATCCAAGCCCTGTTAGGGTTCTGGTATTGTAACAACCCTACTTTTTATATATTATATATACGTGCTAGTTAGGTTGTCTATGTTCCCGCCAGCCATAGTTATATTTGAAGTTAGTAGATAATGCCCTTAAATTAGTGATCTAAAGCTATTGATTAATTCTAATTTCAATTTAATAAAATATGATTGAACAAAAACCTTAATGATCAAATCAAGTTATAATTAATAAAGCGAGTCTCACAAGTTGAGATACCAATCAAAATTCCTACGAAATATCCAACAAATCAAGAATAAAACCAAATCAAATAAATATAATCTTGGTGAATAAAATTTCCAACTAAAAATATAATTGGAAGTTATATGTGCGTAAAAGCGTTGAAACCTTAATAAGTAAGTATATATGCTTAAAAATAGATACAAATTTACAACCAATGACCTATGTAACCAACTAAAAATACAAAAATATATCCATACACATATATACACATGACATATGCACACATATATATATTCCTAACTAAAACAACCAATTACTTACATTTAACTAACAAAACACTTACAAAAACAAATACCCACTAAACTTATACATACACTAATATACTTACACTATAATTTAACAAAAAAAAAATACTCCTAACCCCTCCAAATACCCCCCATGGCCGGCCCCCCTTTCCCCCCTTCACACTTCACTTTTAAATTTTATTTCTTCCAAAAATCTCTCTTGAAACTCACACAAAACACACTCCTCACATTTTACACACACTAGTCATTATTCACTCTCCAAAAACTCTTCTCCCTCTCTCTTTTCTTCATCATTTTCGGCAGCCATCAAGGGAGCAAGAACAATAAAGGGTTTAGGCTAGGTTAATAAAGGGTTTAGGCTAGGTTAATAAAGGGTTGATTCAAGCATAGTTTGAGGGTTGTATTAGGGCTTGAATAGGGATTGTTGGAGGCCATATTAGTCACGAAAATCTGCACTATTTCCTCTTCAAAAAGTGTTCTTCAAGGGTATATATCTTCATCTCTTTATTAAATTAATCTTATTCTTGTTCATATTAAAATGGTTTTATTAAAAGTCCATGTTTTCTTCATGTTTTCTTTTGAATATACACTTGATGAGAGCAAAGTTGATAGGATCTTTCTTTCCATGCTCATGCATGTTGAATCCATGAAGAAAGATCCAAGGATTCAACTAGTTAAAGACCTAAAAGTGTAGTTATATATTATATAGCTTTTGATATGGTTTTTCTTGTGAAAGATGGTCATATTAATACGTATTATGAAGTTATATTTTCTGGAAAAATTACATAAAAATATGGATTTTATGTTGTGTTGTTAGATCTATAAAAGTTAGCATGAAAAAGGTGTTGGTTGTGTTGATAGTTGTAAGGAAATCTTTGTGCATGAAGAGAAGGACATGTTTATTACAATCTTATGTTCATATTTTCTGGAATATTTCATAAAAACATATTTTCATATTGATAGATTTGAGCTGGATAAAGCTTTATGTTAAAAAGTATTGATTTAAGTGCATACATGTTAGATTTAAGAAGGTTGGATTGTTGTTTGGATTATGAGAAGGTTAGAGACTTGTGTCAACTGAAAAATATGTTAAAAGTCATGCAAATATTCTGGAAAAATTCACAAAATATCAATTATATAAAGCTTGGGTCAAAACAAGTTAAAATATGCTTGAAATCGTAAACCGAAAGCTTGTTAAAATGCATTTTGAGCACACACATGCACCATAACTTTATGACCATGAAAATGTGATGACATCCTGGAAATATGACATATTAAAAGTATAAAACTCAAGTCATTTGATGCATGGCAAGAATAAGCTCAAAAATCGTCTTTTCGGGTCAACTAATCACTAACCGAAAGCACTAAATTGCACATATCACACCACCACCATTACGACTTGAACCACCAAAATATGATGAACTTACTGTGAATGTTGAATTTAGGATGAAAATCCATTTTGAAGTACCTTAATAGCCTAAGAAATGAGGCTAAAATCAGTATTTCGGTAAACGATTTTCAATTATAAAATCCTCAATTTAAGCAAGACACAAGAGAGGTTGAATTGATATGAATTTGTGTTGATATAAGTTGCCAAAAAGTCCTGGAATTTTTGGACTAAAACCCTTGTGGTGATTTGTAAGAATTTCTATGATTTAATGAATTAAAATAGTAATTAAAAGATATATATATTAATTAATAAATTATATAAACCATGAATCTGATCAAAGCCACTTAACCAATGATAAAAGTGACCAAAACCTACTGGGGAAAAATAACTACAAGGAAGGGAACAAGAACTATACAATTTAAAAGTAAATTATTAAGTAAAAGTCGCTAATTAATCATTATTATTAAATAAATAGAAATACGGCACAAATAAATATAAGAATCACAGTGTTACAAATAAAAAGGCTTGAAAATTAGTAGATAATCCATCTATAATTATCTATGAATTTTAGAGATAATTTAAGGACTAAAAAATAATTATAAGGAATTATTTAATTAATAAACCAATAAAATAAGTAAATAAATTAATTAAATAATATTAAATTAAATAAATAATTATAAATCAGTAAGATATATCAACATTAATATTATGAGAACACAAATGTCAAATATGGTTATTAAGCAAAGCATGCAATGGAAAATATATATAATACAAAGTTAAACTACCGAAATTCCAATAACTGAACAAAATCGTATGAATGACCTTTACTACCAAATGTCTTCCAACCAAATGAGGTGAACAACATAATTTACTTGAATTCCATAATTAAACAACAACCAAAGTTGGGCAAGTCTACTAGCATACATCTCATGATCTAGTTTACTAGTCATGCGACACACACTTACGTTGTGCATATTTCGAATACCATGGTTTAGGCTTGCTTGAGGAAAGACACCACTAGCCGGAGATCTCACTTTTGATCAGCCCTCTTTCACTCTCAATTCAAGTGAGTCATAGCCCCCTTTCAAATTATTTTATGTGTTTTAACTATCGGGGTGAAAAACATGATATATAAGCTAAATTGCTTTTATTATGACATATATATATGAAATGATTCTTGATATTATGATTATGAAATGAAATTGTTTCGTATGTTCATTATGATAAATGATTTATATGATGAGCTTGAGTTCTATCAAACCGCTTTCTTCGGTTCACTACTATTTACTCCGATTAAGGAGCCCTGTAGTTAGTTAGTTGCGCAACTAGGTTTCGTCCACCCACCTATTTGTGTAACGGTGGAAGGTTGGTTGCCTTTGTGACGACTTCCTCTTCCAGTCCGACCACGGGTGTTCTAGCTACCTTACTTAGGTCGTCTCCATGGCACGACCCCTTTTATATTATTATTATTACGGCACTTGATTGACAGCTTGTGCAAGATTCATTTATTTATTATCGGACTTTGAAAAAAATGGTAGTAGTAGTGGCTCAAGCATTTACTCATCTAAGTTAACTGAATTATATCCTTGTGGTTATATGATAATGATTTTATTTCGGTTGATTATAGTAAGCGGAACATACGCTTTTCAAATGTTATATTGGAGGTATACATGGAAATTTTGATGACTCTCAAAATTTTGATTATGATGTATATATATACTTTACGTTGTTAGTTAAAAACCTATGAACTCACTCAACTCTCGTAGTTGACACTTCTTCTTCTTCATGCTTTTCAGGTTAAAGATTTAGATGCGTAGCTTGGACCGCCCTTTTGGACCCTATAATGCTTGTATGGTTAGACAAGTATTGCAAACATTTGATCATTTTAATTATGAATTTGGTTATGTAATGGATTTGAACGTCATCTTAAATTTGTAATCTTTTGGATTTTGAATGTCATTTGAAAACTTGTGTTGATGTTTTATACTCAAATCTTTTGTACCATGTCGTTCTGTGGCATCTTGTGTTTCCGCCTTAGTCGGGGTGTTATAGAAAAATGGTATCAAAGCCAGGTTATAGAGAATTTTTGATATAACCTACGTATTTTCAAAACGAGTCGAATATTTCTTAAACAATTGAGTTGATCATAAAGTATTCTTGTTTTACTTATGCATAGCCTGATCAACTATGCCTAATTAAAAATTTAATATGGAATGATCGAAATGGTCGTTTAAGGAATATTCAAAATGAGTCTTTTGAAAATAAAGCTTTAAAACGATTCTTGGTGCAAAAGATACATAACCAAATCCAATGTTTGCATTACTTATTAGAACCCTTAGTTAATACCCCCACTGGGCTAGCATTACTTTGCCTATTTAGACATAATGCACAAGTTAAATTCTAGTCATTTCGTTGATTCTAAATGGTCGTGTGAGTCATGAGTGTCGAGTTGGTCGTTGATAGTCTTACTAATTATTGTTGGGTACGTCGGTGGTGGATGTTCATAATGTTGTTCGGTTGTCAAGCTTGTGAGTCGTAGGTCGAATTGGTTGGTTGTCGTCAAATGATTAAGGTCGTCTCGTGGTCCGTCAAGTCGTCTTGCTGTCCGCAAATGGTCACATGGGTCGTCAATGGTCAAGTCGGTTGTAAATGGTCGTCTAAGCGTCAAGTGGAGTCGTCATCTTATGCTTTATGTGACTTGTGTAGGAATATCATGTCGCAAAGGAGTGAAGCCTCAAGAAACTCCAATCAAGTAAGGGACATTTATGCATTCATGGACATGGTCAGGGAGAGGTGAAAAGAACAAGAAGAAAGCGAGGAGACGGAGCCCACGATGGACTCCCAACAGCCCCCACAACGAGAGGAGGAGGAGCAGTCCGAGCCCACGGAAGACCCATCAAATGGTGGTGGTGCTAGAAGCGTTGCTTCTAGCCAACCGGTACGTCGTTTGCCTACTCCACCACGGCCACCATCAGCCCCTAGAGCTCCCACACCGCCGAGACAAAATGCGGCCATGAATGTAAGCGATGGACGCTTCCCAGCTCACGACCCATACTTCCATCCACGCCTCCCCCGCGATCATCCTTATCACCTTGGGCCAAGACTAGGAGAAAAACCCCATCGTCCCGTCTATGGAATACCCCCTCCACCTCCCATGGGTATGACTCGGGAGGAAAGGGAATGAGTGTGGGACATAGCCGGTGGACTAAGGGATGCCCGAGTGAGGGTTCGACATCAAGAAGTCATGATGGAAAGAACCTTGGGAGCAATGAGGCGAATGGGAGAAGATACCGGCATGGTAATAGATGGAGTGCGCCGGATTTATGAAGTGATATTCATAATGGGATGTATTCTTGCAGCGGTGTGTTCCATTGTGGTAGTTCTTGTGCTTAGGAAATGACCCTAAGGATGTTTTGTTCATGAACTTATTCGGTAGACAATTATTTGTACTTTGTTGTGATTTCCTTGAACTTGTTTATGATTGTGTGACTATGATCACTTGTTTGTGGGCTTATGGCAATTTTGTAAACTGATATTGGATCATTGGAGTGGAAGCTTGATGAATTTTAGCTTTTATATGATGTGTTAATCTATATGTGTTATGGTTGGTCTTTTGACCTGATTCCAATTGGAGATGAAACCTAACTCATGGGGCTACATTTTATATTTTATGAGTTTTGCCCAGTTCGTCCATATTGGGTCACATTTTCGAGCTCCAAGTTCGTATACAGATTCTGGAAAAATCTGTCAAAAGGCCCAAAAACAAGATTGACATGCTTTATGCTTACCCAACCACTTGTAATTCATAGTGATAAGTAGGTTGTGATTAAAGGAAGGAAATTGAATTTAGAAATATATAGGTATACCTATGCATACAAACGTGGCCTTATTACACTAAGTAACTTAAACGAACACGTGTGAGATCGAAAGTTGTGAGTCGGGTCCATGTCACATGATCCTTTATACAAATGACTAAACTATGTTCTCCCTTGTAGAGACATGGCACCACGAAGGACCGTTGAAGAAACAAGCGCTGAGGCTAGACGCCAAGAGGAAGAAGCTCAACGAAGGGCTGAGTTGGCGACTCTCATATCTCAACAAATCAATGCTGCCATGCCAAACATTGCCACTCAAATCGCTGAGAACGTGACTGCTACCATCAACTTGGCAAGAAGGCAATAAGGTGGAGGAAACGCCACTGACTGAAATGCTTACAAGACTTTTACGTCTTGCAACCCCAAAGAGTTCTATGGGACGGAGGGTCCCGATGGGTTACTTACTTGGTTTCAAAGCATGGAGGCAGTCCTAAACATCACTGATTGTGCGCCAGCCGACCGCGTCAAGTTTGCGGCAAGTAAGCTCCAAGGGAGGGCACTCACATGGTGGAACCTCCAAGTCACCACGAGGGGTGCCGCCACGATGAATGCTTTGACCTGGGAGCAGCTCAAGGAGGAATTGAAAAGGGAGTATTGCCCTAGACCTGCCGTCCAAAAGTTGGAAATTGAGTTTTGGAACCATGCCATGAAAGGAATGGAGTTAGAGACATATGCGATTCGTTTTCACGAGTTGTGTGTGCTGGTACCTGATATGGTGACTACTGAGGCCAAGAAAGTTCAGAGGTATATTTACGGATTGGTACCGGAAGTAAGATTGATGGTCACGGCAGCAAACCCCACCACACTGGAAGAAGTAATAAGTTTGTCAACAAGATTGGTTAATGACTTGGTTAGGACAGGGAAATACTCGCGAGGTGAGTCAAGTTCAAGGCAAGGAGGAGGAAGCCGATTTGGTGATCGTAAGGGGAATGGGCCTGATAAAAGGTAAAAGATTGTAAGGAATTATGGAATCACCGATGGTGCGGCACAAACATGTAACCGATGTGGCAACACCCATCAGAGGGAATGTAGGCAATGCTCGATTTGCCGCTCATTTGGACACCTTGCTGCCACTTGCCGTAGAGGAACAAGAGTTGGAGGAAACCGGGGAACTTGTCATGAATGTGGAAGCACGGAGCATTGGAGAAACACATGTCCTAGGTTGGGGAGAGCTCAAGGAGGACGAGGAAATGCAAACGACAACCGTGGCAATCTTAGAAATGTTGGAAATCGTGGGAACCAAGCAAACCGAGGCAATAATGGGAATCAAGTGAACCGAGGTAATGGAGGAAATCAAGCAAACAATGGGAATCAAGGAATCAATGCCAACCAGAACCGTGGGAATCAAGGAGGGCAAGCTAGAGGACGCGTGTATGCAATGGGTGCGAATGAGGCACGTGATGACCCAAATGTCATCGTAGGTACGTTTCCATTAAATAATGTTTATGCCTCTATTCTATTTGATTCTGGAGCCGAAAGAAGTTTTATTTCGTTTGAATTTAAGGAAATGATTGGTAAGAAACCTAGTGAGCTTGATGAAACTTACTATATCGAATATGCTAATGGAAACAAGTATAGGACTAAGGAAATTATTTTTGATTGTATGTTAACTTTAGACGAGAAAGATTATAGTATAGACTTGATTCCCATTGAGATAGGAAGTTTTGATGTGATAATAGGAATGGATTGGTTGTCTAAGATGCGTGCTGAAATACTTTGCCATGAAAGGGTCATTAAAATTCCCTTAGATAATGATGAGGTGCTTATAATACAAGGCCATAGGACGGGAGTCCAACCCAAGATAGTGTCATCTATGAAAGTAAGGAAATATTTACGTAAAGAATATCACACATACTTGGCACAAGTAGTGGATAAGCAAGTAAAAAGTAAGGATCCCCATAAGGTCATGGTGGTTAGGGACTTTCTAGATATGTTCCCTGACGAACTACCTGGACTTCCACCCACGAGGCAGGTGGAGTTTACGATTGATTTAGTTCCCGGGGCAGCCCCCGTAGCTAAAGCACCGTACAGGTTAGCGCCCTCCGAAATGCAAGAACTTTCTGAGCAATTGCAAGAATTGCTTGATAAAGGTTTAATCCAACCTAGTTCTTCGCCATGGGGTGCTCCAATTCTTTTTGTCAAAAAGAAGGATGGATCTTTGAGGATGTGCATAGACTATAGGGAGTTGAATAAGCTGACGATCAAGAATAGGTATCCACCGCCGCGAATAGACGATTTGTTCGATCAACTTCAAGGAGCGTCGCATTTCTCAAAAATCGATCTTAGATTCGGCTATCATCAGTTGAGGGTACGAGAAGAAGATGTACCTAAAACGACTTTTAGAACGCGCTATGGGCATTACGAGTTTCTAGTGATGCCATTTGGTCTCACAAATGCGCCTGCCGTTTTCATGGATCTAATGAACCGGATTTGTAGGCCATACTTGGACAAATTCGTGATAGTATTCATTGATGACATTCTAATATACTCTAGAAGTAAGGATGATCATGAGAAACATCTAAGAATAATCTTGCAGTTACTTAGAGATGAAAAACTATACGCTAAGTTTTCTAAGTGTGAATTTTGGCTCCGACAAGTCCAATTTCTTGGACACATTGTGAACGAAGAAGGAATCCATGTAGATCCGGCCAAGATAGAAGCGATCAAGAAATGGGAGGCACCCAAAACGCCAACGGAAGTGCGTAGCTTCCTAGGTCTAGCGGGCTACTATAGGAGGTTCATCCAAGGATTCTCTAAGATTGCAGTGCCTTTGACCCAATTGACCCAAAAGTCGAGAGAGTTCGAATGGGGTGAGGAACAAGAGCAAGCGTTTCGGACGCTTAAGAACATGTTATGTGAAGCCCCAATACTAGCCTTGCCGGATGGAATGGAAGAATTTGTAGTATATTGTGATGCATCGAATAAAGGACTTGGATGTGTGCTTATGCAAAGAGACAAGGTCATTGCCTACGCGTCTAGGCAATTGAAGCCACATGAGAAAAACTATTCGACACACGATTTGGAGTTGGGAGCCGTGGTATTCGCCTTGAAGATATGGCGACATTATCTCTACGGCACTAAATGCACCATATTCACCGACTATAAAAGCTTGCAACACATCTTTGATCAAAAGATGGTGAACATGAGGCAAAGGAGATGGATGGAGTTGCTAAATGACTATGAGTGTGAAATAAAGTATCATCCGGGGAAGGCAAACGTCGTTGCCGATGCACTTAGTAGGAAGGTGAATACTAAGGTGCCAAGGGCAAGAATTAGCCACTTACAAGTAAGAATGTCTCTAAGAGATCGTTTCTTATAAGACCAAGCAAAGGCCTTTGAAGGAAAGAACGTTAAGGATGAAGCATTGTGTGGTATGGAAATGAGGTTTGATAAGGATGATGAAGGTATCTTATACTTCAAGGGGAGAGCTTGGGTACCGAAAGTGAATGGTTTAAGGGATGTACTTATGAATGAGGCTCACAATACGATGTATTCAATTCATCCGGGCGTGGATAAGATGTATCAAGGCCTAAGAAGGGATTTTTGGTGGCCTGGAATGAAGGGAGACGTAGCCCGATATGTGAACCGATGCATGACTTGTGCGATGGTCAAGGCTGAGCAGCAAAATCCATCTGGTCTTTTAAAACAGCCAGAGATTCCTGAGTGGAAATTGGAGCAAATAGCAATGGACCTAGTAACGAAATTGCCTCGAACAAAGGAAGGTCATGATGCTATATGGGTGATTGTTGATCGTCTTACGAAATCAGCCCATTTCATTCCCATCAAAGAAGATTGGAACACCGAACGTCTAGCTCGCTTGTACGTCGAGAAGATTGTAACACTACATGGCGTGCCTTTGTCCATAATATCCGATCGGGATGGTAGATTTACCTCACGTTTTTGGGGTCACGTGCAAGAGGCAATGGGCACAACACTAGCATTAAGCACGGCTTACCACCCTCAAACGGATGGACAAAGTGAGCGAACAATACAAACGTTGGAGGATATGTTAAGAGCCTGTGCATTAGAATTTAGTGGAAGTTGGGATGAGCACTTGCCTTATGCTGAATTTACGTACAATAATAGCTATCACTCAAGCATACAATGTGCACCGTTTGAAGCTTTATATGGACGCAAGTGTAGGTCTCCGATGTGTTGGATAGAAACGGGCGAAAGAAGTCTAGCTACCGTTGATTTTGTCCAAGAAACAACGGACAGGGTAGCCATCATTAAAGAAAAGCTTAAAGCCGCCAGAGATCGGCAAAAGAGTTATGCGGATCAAAGAAGGAAGCCCCTAGAATTTGAAGTTGGCGACAAAGTGCTCCTAAAGGTGTCGCCATGGAAAGGAACCGTGAGATTCGGTAAGAGAGGAAAGTTGAGTCCTCGATACATTGGGCCATTTGAAATTGTAGCTAGGATAGGCCCCGTGGCCTATAAATTGAAGTTACCTCAAGAATTGGGAGAGGTCCACGACACTTTTCATGTGTCCAATTTGAAGAAATGTGTGGCGGATGATTCGAAGGTAGTTCCCCTCGAGGAACTACGAGTGTAAGATAAGCTCCAATTTCGCGAGGAGCCAATAGAAGTTCTTGACCGCGATGAGAAGCGCCTTAAGAGAAACAAAATCCCTATCGTTAAGGTTAGATGCGGACCCGAATTTACATGGGAACGTGAGGACTTTATACGTAATATCCAACAAATCAAGAATAAAACCAAATCAAGTAAATATAATCTTGGTGAATAACATTTCGGTTGATTATAGTAAGCGGAACATACGCTTTTCAAATGTTATATTGGAGGTATACATGGAAATTTTGATGACTCTCAAATTTTTGATTATGATGTATATATATATACTTTACGTTTTTAGTTAAAAACCTATGAACTCACTCAACTCTCGTAGTTGACACTTCTTCTTCTTCATGCTTTTCAGGTTAAAGATTTAGGTGCGTAGCTTGGACCGCCCTTTTGGACCCTATAATGCTTGTATGGTTGGACAAGTATTGCAAACATTTGATCATTTTAATTATGAATTTGGTTATGTAATGGATTTGAACGTCATCTTAAATTTGTAATCTTTTGGATTTTGAATGTCATTTGAAAACTTGTGTTGATGTTTTATACTCAAATCTTTTGTACCATGTCGTTCTGTGGCATCTCGTGTTTCCGCCTTAGTCGGGGTGTTACAGGTATATATAGGAAACACCCGAATGGATTTCCAGCGAGTTGGCCTCGCAAATCCAAGCCCAACCCGACACTAATATGAGGTAGTATTCTGTGATTGGCCTCGTATTTGACCTTGCAAATACGGGGTCGTAATTGTCCCTTCAATTACGAGGTCGTAATCCCTCTCAAGCAGATTAATTATACATTCAATACATAAACTTAATCTAGTATTCTATGCATAATACAAAGTTCATTAATGACAATTACAAAGACATATTACATTTAACCTCAAACAATCTAGACTGCTATTGACATAGACGTGCACTTACAGACTCCCCCTTGGCAATAGCTTCTAGATGTTTAAATAAATGTCTTCGTCTCGTCTTTGTCATCAATCTACTTTTTCTGCTTCATTTGAGAATAATAACTTCAGGTTGATTTAGCTTAAGGCGCCTCAAGCTCAATTATTATGTTTATATATGTAAACAACAATTCTTTAAGCTTGTAGAGCTTATGAGGTAGCCTTGCCAACATAACTAGTCTGGCTAGACTCTTACTGAGTCTCTGTTTTGATCACAGAACTTCCTCCTAGCTCTTGAGTAACTCGAGCAGCATCAGGATCTTCATTCTGATCATCCTTATTTCCTGCCTTAGCTAGCTCATCACCCTTACAACCTGAGTTATCCCTCTCAGCTATCCATTTGACATACTTGTCATATAGCTCATGCATATTCTCCTCAAGATTCTTAACTCCCTGCTTGAGACCATCTTCTATCTTGACAACCTTGCCTTCAACCTCCAGAGACTTATCAGACATCTTGGACACTACTTCTTCGATCTTGCCCATTTTGTCTTCAAGAATTCTATTTCTGGTACTCACAACCTTCAAATCATCAGCCATATCACTGATTAAGCTTCTCATCTCATTCATAGCCTTATTATGTTGTTCTTTCTACTCAGACATCAGTCTCTGCTGTTAGAAATATAAATAGTGCTTAGTTGTAGTTAAAAAACAATGTATGTTTATGTACTTATTGTAAGGTTGAGGGGAGCTTTTGTAAGTTTTCTTAGAATATAAATACCCCTCATTTCCCACACATTTTACATATTGAAAGTAATCAGATCATTCCAAATACACATCTTTCTCTCTCAAGAACACACACTTACACACACTAATCACCATTGTTAAAAATCTAACTTCCGCAGCAAAACACGAATCAATTATAGTTCTACATTTGGTATCAGAGCAAAATAACAATCTGTTGAAGATCCAGAACATATTCTATACAGATTTGTGTTGATTTTGTTCAAAAATTCAAAATTCGTGTTCAAACAAACCGTCTCTGCTCTTCATCATTTCTACATCAATTTTCACTCAATTTTCCTGTTTTTGTTCACCAATCCATTCTAAATCATCTCAGAAAACATCATGTTAAATTTTAGAATCCAATTCACTGTATTCATCAAAATCCGAAATTCTGGGAAAACCGCCAAAATTTTAGGTTTGAATTTGAGTTGATTTGAGCTATAATTTTGTTGCAAGGGTTGTGCTCGATCGAATTTTGAACATTTCTGTTTTTGAATCAAGTTCTAACTCTCAAAACTGAGTGAGAAAATAGAGATTTAGTGATTCTGCACGACTATTTTGTCTTATCTGTTGTTCTTGAGGAAAGTCCTTCCAAACGATCTTCAAATAGACCGTTTTACTTAAGTGGTTCTAAGACGATCTCCCAAGATCGTCCTAGTTTTTTTTTCTGGTATCTGGTGTTAGGTTATGTGTTGATAGTTTTTACATGTTTAAATGCTCAAAGTTGTAATTTAAGAAATTCAAAAATGGCAAACCCCTGTTCCAATGAAGAAGACGACCTAGAACGGTCTTGAATTAATCTAGGTTGGTTTAGTTAATTTTTGAGGTTTGTGGGTGTGTAAAGTGTCTGTATTAAGTGTTGAAGCTAATTAGAACCATTGTGTGGTATTTTTGTTGCACAATTAGCTGCTTGGATTTAATACGATCTAGGCAAAATCTTCACATTTTCTTGTTTGGATTGGTTCTAGGACGATCTTCACCAAGACCGTCTTAATTCCAAATACTTGTTTTTCTTTGCAAAACCCCTGAAACCAAGACCAAGATGATCTTGTCAGGATCGTCCTAGGGTCTGTACGCTGTGTGGTTGTTGGAAACTTTTCAAACACAATTAATGGGTAACTGATTCTCAAAACTAATTCTTTCAAATGTAAGGATAAACTATGCTCAATTTTTCCCAGAAATTGACATAATTTCAACTTATATTTCTAAGTATTAGAATTTCTCAAAATTGAAGTGAAGTGTTTTGTCACTTGATTTCCAAGACGATCTCACCAAGATCGTCTCAATTTTCCTTCACTTCAAAAGGATTTTCAATAAAGGTTTTTAAGACGATCTTCACCAAGATCGTCCCATTTCCTTTTTCCCATACTTGACCATTTTTCAAGGAACAAAACTTAAGACGATCTTCACCAAGATCGTTTCAATTCTTCTTTATATACTTAAACCATTTTCTTCTCATAAACCTTGACGCAATCTTAACAAGATCGTCCCACCGCTTTTCAAAGACTTAACATTTTTTTAAGACAATCTTCATCTAGATCGTCCCATTTTTCTGCTTTCATTACTTAAAGTTTTCCACAATGGTCGGATGATCTTTCCAATGTCGTCTTGTTTTTTTTCAAAACCTAAGTTGAACCTCAGAACGATCTTATCAAGATCGTCCTAGTTTGCATACTTAGAAAATTTTTCAGTTTTAACAATTTTTTTTTAAAACCTAATTTTTGTGTGGTGTGACTAAGTGCTTTGTATAGTCATATAATTGCAATATATTTGAGATACGAGGAATTGAACGCCTTTGTGTACTTCCTTGCTATTCTCATGTATCTTGTACTTATATGATTATATTCTATTTTCAAAGTTATATATATTTCTATATATGAAAATATAAGGAATTGAACGCCTTTGTGTACTTCCTTACTATGTTTATATATGGAAATATGTATCTAACTATTCTGTGTTTATTCTCTCATATCAAATTATTTGTATAAAGCACACTGAGTTGATCGCCTATGGGAGCCTCTTTGAATTTTATATAAATAATTATATGAAACTTGTTATTTGATATTCAAACATTACTTTATGTGTGCGTTAAACTGTTTTATATCTTAAAATCAAAAAATTAAAAAATGGAACATCAAGATCAAGTTAAACATGATGAAGAGATTGCCCTGAATGAATCAATTGAAGAAATTCTTGTTGCTGGCAACTCAAAGAACATGAGAAACAATCGAGCTCTATCTGATCCATTTGTTGCTCCGGGATTCCCAATTGTCCCGAGAATTCTACACAATCATCCACTCTTATATGTTCTTACTGTCGAAAAAGACTTGCCTGAAGTTTATCTATTTGAGATGTGGAGAACCATAAATTTTGTTCAGCCTCAAGATTCAGCTTCTTCAAGATCAAAACCTAAACATAAATCTCCTGAACTTCGTCGTCAAGGGTTCTTTCAATATCAATTGAGCTCTGGAGATAGAATATATGACTTTGAGTTCAATCTTGATGACTTCAGAAGAACTCTGATGCTTCCTGAAGCTAATTCTAATGGACATGCTAATTTTGATGAGTTTGAGTCCAATGAAATAATGTTTCCTGCATTAATCTCACTTGGGTATGAAGGTCCTTTGACCAAGACTAGAGACTTCAAGCTAAAGAATCTACCCAAGATCTGGTATTATGTATACTCTATCCTCAACAACTGCTTGACTTCGTATACAAGAGGGATGGATAATCTGACTCAGCCTATGCTGCATATCTTTTATGGTCTTGTCTTTGATAGACATTACGACATTCCTCAACTTCTGTGGGACCAATTGATAGTGTTGGTTAATGGAAAAATCTCAGCTCCCAAGAAGTATATTCCATTTATCAGATTTCTGACAGTAATTGTCCATGCTGCAGTCAGACATGAGAAAAGCATTCTGAGACTTCATGATGATACAAAAGTTACACTCCAACAATACAAGTATGTTAGAGACTCTGGAATTACAAGTTATACATACTTAATTTCATCACATTTGCTGGATTTGGTTTCTGAGTCTAATGATGATTTGAAAGGTTACCTGGACTGGATTAGAACAACTCTGGGACCGGAAAGCCTCCCGGTTCCTGCCCAAGTTGTGCATAGGACACCAAGTGAGGGGTTAAAGAGAAAAAGAAAAGAGCGTGAAGGTGTATCCAGTTCCAGTGAACCTAAGAGAAGAAAGATTGAGAAAGGTCAAAAGTTTGAGTTGAAATTAAGTAAGAAAGTTTTTCAGAAAAGGAAGAAGGGGAGTTCGTCAAAGAAATTGAAGAGAAAAACTCCGGCTGAACCTTCTTCACCCGCATCTTCTGAGGAGACAGTTTCTATTGCTGGGTCTCCAAAGCCAATTAGATCTCCACCACCAAAAACAACTACTTTGAGATCATCTTCACCCAAAACACCGTCACCTCAAAGATCATCAACTTCATCATCTGCTCCATCTTCACCTAAATCACCTCAAACACCACAAACACCTATTCATCAATCATCACCACTTCCTGAAATCATCTCACCAATACCACCAACAATGGAACAAAACCAACCTTAAATCATTGCTTCACAAATTCATTCATCATCATCATTTCCTCCATCTCCTCCACCTACATATTTTCAAGGCCGAATGAAATCAGTTCCTGTTAATATCCGCAAAACATTCAAGAAATCTCGATTTGAATATGATCGATTTCAATCAACAACACAAGAAGATGCTCATGACTCCAGTGATGCTGAGTCTGATTCTGATGATGCAAATATGTTTGCAGATGATGTCATGGACATCCCGGAGGAACAAGGTGGAAATGAGGGAGGGGTTGAAAATACCAGAGAGGAGGAGAGGTCCGGGCTAGGAGAAAGGCAAAAAGAAAATGTTGGCCTCCATTTAGTTCAAAACATCTATCAACGCCGGGTTCGCCCTAGGATAGAAGTCGAGAGCTCCCAACTCTCGCAAGGTCAAACCTCCGTAAGCCATTCGAAAGTCTCTCTACAGATTGACGTCTCATTTCTGCATGAGCAAAATCCACGTATTCCATTCCATTCTCCTTCTGAGTTTGTAAATGTTGAAACACAAGAGACATCTGCTCCTCTCTTGGACTTCATTTCTGCACGTTTGTCTAGTACCCGACTTAGGACACCTTTTGCACCTATTGTGATCCCATATGGACATCTAGGTGATGTTGCCGGAACAAACATAGAGAGATCGACTATTGTGCCCTCTTGAGGATTATTTGGAAGTCCTTCGATTGCTAACGTCACGCCAGCTTTAAACGAAGGCGCCTTAGTGGCTAGATCGGTTGTGAGACAGTCTGAGTTCCTTCGAGCTCAATCTGTTGTGTCAGCTCTTCTTGCCTTAGGCATAACGGCAAGTCTAAGTGACTCCGGAGTTATTCACCTTCATTTCCCAAAAGATTCTGGTTGTGAAGGTGAATCATCAACTGATGTTCATACTCTTGAACCAACAAGAAATCCTGAGACAGTAATGATGTCTTCAGGACACTCGGTAGACTCACTTGAGACTACTGAAGTGCCAGATTCTGTTATTCCTATTCCCATTGAAGCTCAAAGGTTGGTATCCCAGTTTGTTGAAAGGATTGAAGAAGGTCAAAGAAGTGCATTGCTTGTTTCTAGAAATATCTTAACCGGAAAACTTCCTGCCACTGAATCAAGTTCACCATCACCAAGATTGCTTACTGGAGGTGCTTTACGTATTGGTACTCTAGTTGCATCTTCAATACCAATTCGTGCAACAACAACACCCCCATCAATTCAAAGAACATCACCAATAACTACAATACAAACAATAACAACAATTCCATCATCACCAATTCAAACAACACCTATAACTCCAACTATTCCACCAACAACAACACCAACACTAAATACTCAATCATTCCCTGATCCCAGTTCACCACATCACTCTTCCAGTTCTTCTTCTGTATCTTCTGATTCTGCCGAATATCTAAGTGATTGCTCACCAAAACGTCTTGCCACCAGTGGTCTATCAACCGACACTCTTATTGTTTCTCTCATGCATCGACATCTTACCATAAACGATCAATTTTTCAATCACTTCTTGCTTACATGTCATTTCAAGCTACACAACAAGAGAATAGAGCTGAAGTTGAAGCTCTTCAGAAAAGAGTTCGTGAACTTGACCAACAATGTCGACTGGCCGATATCTCTAGAAGTCGGGATGATCAAGGTCCTGATGATCAACCCGAGGGGGAGAATATAAGAGATATCGGAGAAGGTCATGAAACTCAAGAACAAAGTGGTCAAGAACAAACTGTTCAAGATGTGATTCAAGGTCAAACAAATCAAGATCAAACAAATCAAAATCAAGATCAAATACAAGCTCAAGCTTCTTCAACTCATGTTCATGAATCGGATTCAGATGATCTACCACCACTTGTCAGACATATTTCACACTATTATTCCACAACTTCAAGTTCTGACGAGTCAAGTGATCGTGATCCATTTCAACCTGAAGATGATGAGTCTGATTCATCTTATTCTGATGATCCTGATAATGCTCAAACAAGTGAACAATCTCAGCAAGAAACATATGGAAAAGACATCTTTGAAGAGATTGTCTATCATTTGAAAAACCGAGAAAATCTTGAGACTCCTAGTGAGCTTGCATAAGGAGTCAGACATCCAAGAATTTCAAGAAGCAGAATTTGGCAGATTAATGAGGGTTATTTCACTGAGAACTATGAGCAGATCTTGGATTTAAGTACCAAGCCTGAAGAGATTGTGTGCAAAGCAAGATATCATGAAAAAAGAGCTTTTCAGATTTATTGCATGCCAGATGAAAGATTAAACATGACATTGAATCATTTGAGAGCATTCTTTTTGTTCAGACATAAAGATCGAAGAGATGCGTACATGGAATTGATGAATGTTGTTAGTTCTGTGAGAGAAGAATGGTGGTATAGGCAGTTTGAAGCTAGAGTTGTTTGTTCCCCTGGTAACTCACTACATGAGACTTGTTCGTTTTAAAGTTCGCAGAGCATATGGTTATATGTATGTTGTTCAAGAAGAATCTTTCCAACACTTGAAGATCTCAGACATCCTGTTCCTCTACAATCAATATGCATATTTGATTATCAAGACTCCTGATCAACTTCAAGCCTATGAAGCATTGAAAAACCACCTTCAAGCCTTAATCAGATTTTATGAATTCAATGACTTTCAGATCGGCTTAGGAAGAAGAACTAGCAAGATTAACCTCACAAAACCAAATCAAAGAGCAGGAGGTTATGAGCTAGATTCATTTCAAATTGGAGATGTGATTCAAGACTTGGATAGGTTTGTCTACATTAATCGTTTAAGGAGAAAGATCTTCATTCGTGCTTCAGATTTTTCCAAGTATTCTGATGGTACTTTGAACTATTGCTTGTCAATTCTAAGTGCATTAAATGAAGATTCTGATGATGAAGAAGATGATCATATCAAGTCTCAGAGAGGAAATCATATAAGACATATCAAAGCTGTTCTTGAGATGCGTCAAAGAATAAGAGATTTTATTGTTGAAAGGACTCCCAAGGCTCAATAAGGAGTAAGACATATTGAGACAGGCTCATGGGTTGTTTGGAATCCTAGTCACAAACATGGTCCTCATAACATTCCACCAGTGAATTTCCAAGACAACATTCGATTGCCAGATGAACGTCCTGAAGGTGATAACTGGCATTTCATTCCAAAGAAGTATTGGAAAGACACTTGGAATAGTTATAAGAAAAGAGCCTTCTGGAATTCAAAGATTGACAAGCCTACAACATCAACTGCTACTCAAAGTTATAAGAAGAGAAAGAACAAGCAAAGGAGAGCAAGCATGAGGAGAAGACATCAAAGGAAGAGATGATGGACAACCAAGTTCACAACCAAGCACTAAGGGGGAGAATGTTAGAACTATAAATAGTGCTTAGTTGTAGTTAAAAAAAATGTATGTTTATGTACTTATTGTAAGGTTGAGGGGGAGCTTTTGTAAGTTTTCTTAGAGTATAAATACCCCTCAAACCTTCTTTCTTTGTAACCTGATAACTCATTTCCCACACATTTTACATATTGAAAGTAATCAGATCATTCCAAATACACATCTTTCTCTCTCAAGAACACACACTTACATACACTAATCACCATTGTTGAATATCTAACTTCCGCAGCAAAACACGAATCAATTACAGTTTTACATCTGCCAATCAGCAAGGCTTAGACTAGCCTCTTCAGTCCGTGGCTGTGGTTGTGGCTGAGTAGTCTCCGAACTAATGATAACTGGACCACCAGTAGCAGCAGAAGTCTCTTGTGCCCTGACAAGTTTACTTTTCTTAAGCAGTGGTTGTTCTGGTTCCCAGTCCTCATCAGTTTCTCCTCTTCTTCTTCTTCCTAAATTGACTACTGGAGATTTAGGAATCAGCTTAGATCCAACTCTGACGAACACATCTAATCTGTAAGGATCATCATCTCCATCACTGCTGGACTCATCATCTGAATGAACCGAAGGCTCTCTATCTTGTTCAATAGCTGTAGCCTTCCCTCTATCTCCAGCATCAATACCCGATCCACTAGCCTAATCAATGCCTGACCCGTAGCTTCAGTAGCACCTAACTTACTAACTCTAGCTGCTTCAGAACCATCTGCAGCTTCAGCTACATAGTCATCTATGTCCCGGTCTAGGTCTACGTTCACTAGATCATCATCATTGGGATTATACCTCTGCACTTGTGCAATATCACCCTCTGGATCAGCCATCTGCTCCAGAATATCATCAACAATCTCTGGATTGGCTTCAACCTGGTCTATCACATCATTTGCAGCCTATATGACCACTTCAGGCTCTTCTGATGCATCTGCCTGTACTACAACATCATGAAGTTGCTCTGGAAGCTCAACATTCCCTGCAACCTCAACACCCTATGGCTGAGGCCCTTCATAAGCTGATATGACCTCATCAGCCGGTGCAATGTAGTTTGCATTGATAACAACACCAAATAATGCAACATCCTGTGCATTTGGATCATTCGGATAGCGAGACAAAAACTCATCATAACCACGACGAATGATCGTACTCACTTGCTTCACTTCCCTTCCAGCAGGTAGATTCGGAAGTCGAGCATTGATAATCATCATCACAAGTCGAGGAAACAACAAAAACCTCCTCTTGCCCGCAGCTGTGATCTGTTTTCTCATCTCGTGGAAGAAGAACTTCGAGAAGCTATACGGCTTGTTAAACACCAAGCCCACCATCTGTGACTGTGCTTCCTGGTTCAACGTATCAAAACCAGACTTGTTGTTTCTCAATGCAACATTAAGCACATGGGTGAGATACCTCCATCTGCCATAGAAACCCTTCTTAAACAGAGTTCTACTGGCCAAACTACCTGCAAACCCCATCCTTCGAAAAGCACCCAGTATCAACTCATGACGAAATCTGGTGAGACCTGTTGCACCACCTTCCTGCTCATCTATGCCTAAACGAAGTATACCAATGAGATCAGCAGCGGTGAACTGTATCTGCTGCCCGGCAACAATGGTATGAAAGATATGTTCGTCTCCAGCACGAACAACATTAGCATTTGCCCAGAAATCTCTTAAACAATCGAGATATACGACGGGCGAATGAGTAAGCACATAATGAACTCGAGATCTTCTGAAGAAAGCGAATATCTCGTGATAATATTCGGTCCCTTCCTGATTATCGTCAAGGTTCATCACGTAGTTATGCACACCTATGAAAATTCTTGCCATTTCTGTAATCAATAACAAACAATTAATTACTCAAATCGACATAAAAATTCACATGCATATTCTACACAACCAGAATTATCTCTATAACCTAGTCAAAAATATAAATTATCCCTGTAATTTATACTTATAAATACAATTAACATAAATTATCTATGTAATTCTTGTTAATATTGTAAAGTCCCTCACTCGATGGTTTAACCCACAAGTGTAGAATAACAAGTCAAGTAATCACTAGAGGGGACTAGTATTAAACGTCAAGTAAGCACTAGATTGGACTAGTATTACGATAAATATAAATGCAAGAATATATATAACGTAATACGTACTTAAGCAATATAAAGATAACCAAATAAGTAAATGGTGAGACACAATGTAATTTTCAAATGTATTTTATTTATTGATGTTAAATAAAATACAAGGTTGTTGCGGAACAAGATATTACAAAGTAAGTATCTAAACAACCTATGAATTACAAGTGATCTAATCTTTGCTAAATAAACTCTTTGATCGAAATTCTTAAAGTTGTGAAGTATGACTGTTTAGATCGAGAGTATTTGAGCAAATGCACCAAATTGCAAAAGTATGTAATTTGGACGAGGAAGTGACTTGGTATTTATGGGCAAAAAGAATAAGTATAATATTCTTTTTGCCGAACAAATATGGTTACATGCATTTATGGAAATTACATTAATTCCTTAAAAGCATTGATTAAAGTACAAGAATAAAGTCACATGATAGTGACTTGTCTTCTAATTAACCAACCACCTTTACATGCATGTAAGGATTTTAACAAAAGACAAATGGATTGTCCGGTTAAAGGCATGTAAAGGCATAAAGTCAATTCCTCGTAATCAGTGTTCAGACTTGTAAGGTCTAGAACACTGACAAGGACTCCAGTCAGGAGACCTGGTAAGTCTTCCAGTTAGCTCTGCTATTTGTCAGACTTCTTTCTTCAGACTTCAGTCTTCGACTTCAGTGAGAATGTTCTTTAGTGGAAAGATCTTGACTGGAGTGAAGTCCAGTGAACAAATCTGGTGGAATCCAGATTTCTATACAAGTAAGTTGTTCACTGGTCTTCACATAATTTCTGGACAAATCTTCAGAGGGTTCCAGTAGTTACGTCTGGAGCAAGTCTAGTAAATCTAGACCTAACAAATTCCCCCTATTTGTTTAGAAATTATGCAAGGATTTTCAAGCTTTTATCTGTACAAGTTTGTGCTTGAAAAATCCTTTAAAAATTTTTTGACTAAGTCTAATTTGAATTTCTGGAGAGACACTTTATAGATCATCAGTGTTCCCAGTTTGTACATTTTAATTTCTAGACTTAATCTGGATAAGTACTTGTAAAAAAATAGGAATTGCAACTTATATTTACAGACATCAACTGGAGGAAAGTTACAATTTTATCAACATTAAAATAATACAAGTACAATATCAGCAAGCCCAGCTGGCTCTTCAGTGGCCTTCCTCTTTACACCTGGAGATGAGGACGAAGTAAGAGAAGTCCTTAAGCCCAGCTCCATCTACATCAACTCCTTCCTCATCCATTCCTTGCCAATCCTCTTCATAAGGTATTTCACATCTTGGGAGACATCTTTACCCCTGAATGAAAGCCCAATCTCTCTTAACTCTGACCACCCAAATGCCCTGATTGAGGTGTCTTTTCTTTCATTAGTAAAGTTCCCTTCTCTGAAGAGTTTGACATAGAACTTAGAGAAGTTATCATGATTTTCTGCCAGATGGATCTCAGCACCCATTATTGGTCGGACATCAGCTCTAAATTGTGACAAATGTTCATACTTTTCCTTTGTCTGAGCCCTTTTCACCATTTCATCCACTTCCCTGGACACCTTTCTCTGTTCAGCAACTTGTTGAAATATTTCTTTATTAATCCTTTCAATTATGTTCAAGGGAATGAAGGTGCTGAGATCTGCATCTCTGGCAGCTTTGGTTTTTCTGACTGGTGCCTTGGGTAAACCCTTGACTTTCTTCCTATATTCATGCTCCAGAGCCGTTGCATTACTCCTTACTTGTTGCTAGAGATTTTTCAATTCTTCTCTTCTCTGGGCAATAAGATCCAGTATGCTCACCCCATAAATTTCAGAATCATATACTTGTTCATCCTGAGCATACATGGATCGAATATAGACGTCATCCAAAGCATCCAGATGTTGGAATTTCGGATGCCCAAGACACATATTAAATTGACGTGGCTAGTATGTGATGATCCAAGTCAGGTCATACCCAATAACAAGTTAGACAAACACTTATCATATGTATTTATATGATATGATCTTTAAATAAATATCAATACTTGAAGCATTTAGGAAATGGGTTTCTAAATAAATGCACTTGAGAAATATAAGTAAGTTATATGGATAATTTATTTTGAGAAATATGTGAATGTGTTTATTTGGCAAAATAAACACTTATGTGTGTTATGTATAATACATAATATGTTACATAAGGTATATAACATGTTATAATACATTTATATATATTGTATAAAAGGAAAATGCAAGTGGATTTTGAGTTGGTGAGACCCATGTGGTCTCACCTTGTGGCCGACCACCCCCACCCAAAATGCACATGCATTATCTTGTTTTACATAACCCACTAACTACATTGGAAACACACAATTGTTACATGCATTTTGCTATAGTGTTCTCTCAACTCTCAAGTGCAAAAACTCTCTCTTTTTCTCTCTTGATTTCGGCACAAACAAGGCAAAAGGAGAAGGGTTTTTCAAGTCTAAATCCTAGCATATTTGGGTGTTTGTTGGAGACTTGGGGTATGCAAGCTTGAGGTACTTCTATCTTGAAGACTTGGCCCTTTTAGGAACATCATCTTCTTCATATCAACCTTCTCATAAGCTTGGAAGAAGGTAGTCTTCTAAACACCCTATAGTTATTATTTTGATTGTATGACATTCATATACATGGATCCTTATTGTTTGGGGTTTTCTTTTATATGTTAAAATTTGATTTTAACTACATATAATATAATGAAAGGTTCATTTCTTCCGCTGCGTTTTTCTTGATTATAAGGATAATATGACTTTGATAAAACCCAAAAGACCCAACAATGGTATCAGAGCCGGTTATATGGATGTATGCATCAAAAGTTGATTTTTGTTTGTGTATTATAGTGTCACAACTTAGCCAAAAGACCTTGTGATTGTTTGTGATGTGTGGATGTGTTTGTATTTTATTTAATTATTCAATGGTTGTAATAGTTAAATAGGATTTTCTTCATTCATTTGGTTATGTAATTTTATTTATTTCATTTGGAATGTAATAAGTAGACTAGTTGCATTTTTTCTTGTAAATGTAATCTCCAAGAAGGCTTTAAAGAGTTTAGGGGCTGTTTTGGAGGCCAAAAGGAAGAGTGAAGAAAGACATTCAAATCACATCATAAAAGATTACTTGAAGCATTTGGATGCAAGATCAAGTGGGAGTTCATTGACACAAATTTTGTGTCACTTTGTCCCTTAGGTTGAGACCTTTTGACACACTTGTTTCGGCTAACAAGTGTGGTCAAATTAGTTGGCTAATGTTGTGCACTTATTATTATGTTTGTCATGTTTGTGTGGGTTTGATAATATTGTCATGTGGATGTTCAAAACTACAAACTAAATGACATACATAAAAGTTTAAAAATTGGTTTTAAAATTGACATTAACTTGGTAAAATAAAATGAGTTTTATTAAAAGTTAATGGCTACAATTATAAAAATGGATTTAATAAAAGAACTTTGAAATATGGATTTCAAAATTATCATCATGATACAAAGTTTTAACTAGAATATAAAAACTCAAACGACCATTTAAAAACAAGTTAAAACGCCATCTTTTATGCAACACTTAATTATTTGGGAACTCTTTGTAGGATAAAGGTCACCTAACTACCTTGAGGGAACTTATAAGTTAAGGTAAATTCATTATACTTGTGGGATAAAGGTCACCTAACCATTTGTATAGATAAATTTACATGTGTGTATAAGTGAGATAACTTGACTTGGAAGCCATGTGATTAGGGTCACCGAAGCATGGTAACCAAAGGCGTTGATGGGATTAAACATGCTGACTTAACATAAGATGTTAAAACCGATCCCATACCACTAGAAATTGTAAAATGTTACAATTGTCAAACGTTGACTACCTTGTTAATTTAAATAATGGGATAAAGGTCAACTAACCATCATTTAAATATAACATTGGATTCTAGATTTTAATTATTAATTGTCCATGAGACATAAAAGGGTATTAACAATTAAAATTTATATTTGATATCGAAAATACTAATAAAGACTTTGTTAATCTTGTAGATGGCCGCTAACAATCCAATCAACCCCAACCCAAACGTCCATAATTTTTCACTAAGATCCATCCTTGAAAAGGAGCGTCTTAACCAAAACAACTTTGTGGATTGGTTTCGTAACTTGAGAATTGTTCTCAAGCATGAAAAGAAATCCTATATACTAGACGATCCTATTCCCGATGAGCCCGAAGAAACAAATGTTGATGCCTACAATGATTGGGTTAAATATGTCGATGACTCCGTGCAAGTTAGTTGCATAATGTTGGCGAGTATGACTCCCGAACTCCAAAAGGAGTTCGAGCACCATGGGGCATACGACATGATTACCCAACTCAAGGAAATGTTCCAACAAAAGGCAAGGGTTGAACGCTTCGAAACGGTTCGAGCGCTTCATGCATGTCATATGGATGATTCTCAACCCGTCTCAACTTATGTTCTTAAAATGAAAAGCTACATTGATCGCCTCGAAAGGCTAAATTGTCCCGTTTCAACCGAGTTGGCTACGGATTTGATCCTCAACTCCTTATCTAAGAGATTTGAGACCTTCGTGTTAAATTATAACATGAACGGATGGGACAAAACCGTTTCCGAGCTCCATGGGATGCTCAAAACGGCCGAGGCTAGCATGGGAGGAAAGGTTCAACCCGTTCACATGATCAATGAAGGCGGAAAGAAAAGGGCCAACCCCGGACCAAAGGCAAATGTTGCTAAAGGAAAGGGAAACAACAAAAGGAACAACAGAGGAATAGGAAAGGCAAAAATGGATACTCCAAAAACGAATAAGCAAAAGGTTGCTGTCAATGACCCATGCTTTGAGTGTGGGGAGGTAGGACATTGGAAGCGTAATTGTCCAACCTATCTCAAAGAGTTGAAAGCTAAGAGGGATGCAGGGCAAACCTCAGGTACAATATTTATGATATATATTGAGCTTAATACTGTTTTTTTCTTACATATGGTGTAACACCCCACCGTTGGCGGAAACATGAGGTGTCATGAAAAGTACAGCACGACATGGAATTACATAGATACTGCTAAATGAAATAGAATATAATAAATATATTCCCAAATACATGAGTTCAAAGTCATAACAGTGCTAAAATAGCTTATTACAACCAAGTCCATAAAGAAATATTCCAAGGCATGTAGCCTTAAAGTCTGAAAATAAATAGAGGAGCACTAATCTCCGAAGTCCAAGCCTAGCATAGCAGTCTTTATCCCTGATTAGCCTAAGTACCTGAAAAGTAAACTAAAACGTGTCAACACAAAGGTTGGTGAGTTCGTAGGTTTTAGTCAAAAAGTCTAGTCAAGAAATAAGTCTTTTGTCGATTCTTTTAAGTACAAAAATAAGTATTTGTTCAATATATAATGAGCAGAGTTACGCCATATAAGTCAAAGTACACAAGTCTCATGTCCAAATCTCAAAGTCCAAGGTACTCAATGTACCCGAAGTACTCAAAGTCTCAATGTCTCAAAGTCTGGCCTTACGGTACCTGCCTTAGTCCATAGTCTCAAAGTCTCAAGTCTCCATATGAAGCACGTCAAATAAGCACGTCAAAGCACAACAACAAACACATAATCACACACAAACAACAAGACAGAAGCACGTTAAATGGCATAAGTAACTCTATACGAACAGGCTGAATATTGAACATAAACAGAAATCTACAAACTGTTTAAAAGAACAAGTATACTTTTCACCCCAAAAACTTATAAAAAGAGGGGCTACGAAACTCACCTGAAAGCAGCACAAGCACAAATATCCTAGATCAACGAACAAGAATACGAACAGTCAGATACACTCGAAACAAGCTCACTATCTGCCCAACAGTCCTACATCGTTCACAAGTCACTCCATAAGAACTTAATTAATTGCACAAGTCCATGTCCTATACTAGTGTCTTAGGAATGCCATTATGTCTTGTCATCTGTCATAATATATATATTATCGTCTTTTTGTCTTTATTTTAATAATATCACATTTTTAATGTTTATATCTTGTCTATGAAATGTCATCATAAATTATATTAAGTCCAATAAGTCATTGATTATTATTATACCAATGTATAATTTATATAGTCTTTATCCATTAGTCCTTAAACTTATATGTATGTACGTATATCATTATTAGTTTAGTCATTTGTCCATTTCAAATTGATCTGTATATACATATATATATCTCCAAATGTCCATATTAAATTAGTCCTTAGATATATATATATATATGTCTGTATTAACTTCAATATTACGACAATTTGAATTCAATTATAAACCCAAATATGACTTTGACCAAGAATGCCTTAACTTTGACTTTGTTTGACTTTGCCAATCTTATTTTTAATTTTTACCAAATTTAACAATTATAATTTAACAATTATAATACCCAAATCTTAATTTTTGACTTTCCAAAACCCTTAACCAATTTTGACCACCTAAAAGTCCCAAAATAGACAACAATACAAATCTGCCATTTGACCGACTTTTACCGACAAGAAAATGACTCCCAACATTAGATCTAAACACAATTTCATACCTAAATCGACTTTTATAGCACAAAAATATTTTCCGGCCGGTTTGACCAAGTTTGACCGGTGTTGACCAGCGTTGACCGAACCAAAACTCAAGAACAAGTCTAGATTCAAACACAATACGTAATCCAAATCACTTTTACAACTCGGATCTAGGTTAGATTTAACCGAAAACATCCAAAAATCACTTTTATTCCCATTTATTTCAATATATCGGTTTATATGTACATGAACAAACACCAAGAATCACATTACCACAACAAATCTTACCAAGAATAAAGTTTTCGGATCAAAAGATCTCGGATTTGAATGGTTTCGGTATAAGATTTCGCATTTCAAGGGTTTTCGGGTCAAGGTTTTCGGATCCATTGATTTTCGGGCTATGTCTTTTCGGATCTAAGAGAAATCCGGATATGTATTCACATGTCCACCTTTCAAACCGAATATATATGTATATATTTGTAATAAGTTCCGGATCTATTGATATCCATAGAACACTTACAACCAAAAATATATATATATTTACATCTATATATATAAATAATCATGAAAAACGGGTTTAAAAATATATCTTTGTAAAGATTTCGGATTCAATAAATACATATATACATACATCCGATTTATATATATATATATGTAAGAAAACTCGAGATTTTTGATGATAAATAACCTATTAAACACTTGATCTAAACACTACTTACCAAGATCTTTGAAAAAGATGAAGAAAAGGATGAAGATTGATGATTGTTGGTGGTGGACAGTGGTGGTTGAGCAGCGGTTGTGGGGTGGTTTGTGGCGGCCGAGAAAAGAGAGAGGGAGGAGAAGAGGGGCGGCCATAGAGAGGAGAGGGAGAAGGGAGAGGAGTGTGTGTGAAAGTGGGAGGAAGAAATGGGGGATTAGGGTTTATTTTTGTTTATATACCCCCAAAACCCTAGCTACATTTACTTTGACTTTCCTTTAAATTAGTTTGACTCGACAATTTAGGAAGACTGATGACCCGTAAATTTATTTTGTTGACATATTTGAATGTAATTTTTCAACAGCTTTCCATCGATAATAAATATGTCTATATTTGTTTATTAAATCTTTGATTGATGAAATTTTAAGTATTTTACTTAATTTGGTATTTCCACAAGACAACTAGTATTCCTCCTGTTTTCGAGTCCACGTACAATTTTACTAAGGTCTAAATGCTCATAAAGCCCGAATAAAAATATAAATCTATTTATTCCATGATAAAGTCTTAAAGAATAATGACGTACATAAACGAAACGAACTAAAAACGACCGGAAAGTACTTCGGGAAGATTCGCTCAGATGACGGTTGTCACATATGGGTATTGGATACCGGATGTGGAACTCATATTTGTAATATGTTACAGGGGTTCATAAGAAAAAGGAACATCAAGAAGGGGGACATTAGTCTCTTTATGGGCAATGGTACGAAAGTACAAGTTGAAGCCCAAGGAGACTATCTTTTGAAACTTCCAAATGGTTTGGAAATTGTATTGAACAATGTTTTGTATGCACCTAGTTTAACTAGGAGCATTATTTCAGTTTCCCGTTTAAGACATGTTGGATATGATTTTAAATTTGTTAACAATGATATCCATATTTCTATGAATGATGTATTTTATTTTAAAGCCATGCCTATAAATGGTATTTATGAATTGGTTCATGAAAGCACAACATATGACAACTCAATGTACCAAGCTACCACCAAGAAACTTAAATTATATTTAAGTGAAACCTATATTTGGCATTGTCATCTTGGCCATATAAATAAGAATCGCGTACTAACACTTCAAAAGAATGGTCTTTTGAAAACAAAATCAAATGATTCATTTGATGTATGTGAATCTTGTTTACAAGGCAAGATGACTAAGGCACCTTTCAATGGCACTAATGAAAGGGCAAAAGATTTATTAGGTATCATACATTCGGATGTATGTGGTCCTTTTAAGCCAATGACTATGAATGGTGAAAGATACTTCATTACATTCACCGATGACTATAGTCGTTACGGTTATGTGTACTTATTAAAACACAAGAGTGAAGCTTTTGAAGTGTTCAAAATTTTCAAGAATGAAGTAGAAAACCAACTCAGCAAGACAATAAAAATTTTTCGTTCTGATAGAGGAGGTGAATACCTAAGTGATGTTTTTCAAGATCATCTTAGAAGTTGTGGGATAATCTCACAACTAACTCCCCCTGGAACACCACAACATAATGGTGTGTCTGAAAGGAGGAATCGAACCCTATTAGATATGGTTCGTTCTATGATGAGCAAAAGCTCACTACCTCTGTCATTTTGGGGTTATGCCATAATCTCTGCTGCCCGAATTTTAAATATGGCTCCAACCAAGAAAGTGGAGAGAACACCTTTTGAAATATGGCATGGAAGAGTTCCATCTTTGTCATATTTAAAAGTATGGGGTTGTGAGGCTTATGTAAGACATGATACCTCAAGCAAATTAGAACCCCGATCCACTAAATGTATCTTTGTAGGATATCCTAAAGATGATTTGGGATATTATTTCTACGATCCTAATGAGCAAAATGTATTTGTTGCTCGAAAGGCTGAGTTCTTGGAGACTAAATTCCTTATGGAAGGAACTAGTTCTAGAACAGTGGAACTTGAAGAAGATCAAGAACCACTAACAGATACACACTTGGGTGACACTAGCTTTCAACAAAAGTATGTTGAAGATGATCAAGGAGTTGATCAAGACACACAAAACGTTCGCAGATCTGGTAGAGCTTCTTATCCACCTGAAAGATATGGATTTCTTATGGATGAATGCTATATGATGGTTTCTGATGAACCTACCACCTACCATGATGCAATGTCCAAATCGGATTTGGACAAATGGTTAGAAGCCATGAACGCTGATATGCAATCCATGTATGATAACCAAGTTTGGGAATTAGTTAATGAAACACCAAATTCCAAAGTAGTTGGAAGTAAATGGGTGTTCTAATTGAAACACGATATGCATGGAAACTTGCTTACTTATAAAGATAGACTTGTAGCAAAAGGTTTCACTCAAACTCGAGGGGTCGACTATGATGAAACTTTTTCGCCCGTGGCAATGCTAAAGTCTATTAGGATATTATTTGCCATAGCCGCTCATTATGACTATGAGATATGGCAAATGGATGTCAAAACCGCTTTTCTAAATGGATATCTTGAGGAAGATGTCTATATGGATCAGCCTGAAGGTTTTGTCGATCCTAAACATCCTAATAAAGTATGCAAGTTAAAGAAATCAATCTATGGATTGAAACAAGCATGAAGAAGCTGGAATCGTCGTTTTGATGAAGAAGTAAAGAAATTTGGCTTCATCAAAAACGCTGATGAAGCTTGTGTGTATAAGAAGGCCAGTGGGAGCATCATTACCTTTCTAGTATTATATGTCGATGACATTCTTCTATTTGGAAATGATATTCCAACCTTGGAAGGTGTAAAAGCCTGGCTTGGAAGTTGCTTTTCCATTAAGGATCTTGGTGAAGCCGCCTATATTTTGGGAATAAGGATCTATAGGGATAGATCAAGGCGCTTAATAGGTTTGAAACAAAGTGCATACATAGATAAAATCTTGAAAAGGTTCAAGATGGAAAACTCTAAGATAGGTTTAGTACCTATTCAAAGAGGAACTATATTGAGCACTTCTCAATCTCCTAGCTCAAAAGTTGAGCAAGAGAAAATGAATGGAATCCCATATGCATCTGCTATAGGATCCATCATGTATGCTATGATATGCACGAGACCGGCCATGTCATGCGCTTTGAGCATGACAAGTAGATACCAACAAAATCCAGGAGATAGTCATTGGATGGCTGTCAAGAATATATTGAAATATCTTAGAAATACTAAAGATATGTTGTAAAGGGTTACACGGATGCGAGTTTCCAAACTGATCGAGATGATTCTCGATCAAAATCGGGGTACATCTTCATTCTAAATGGAGGAGCTGTTTCTTGGAAAAGCTCGAAGCAAGATGTGGTTGCATTGTCCACTACAGAGTCAGAATACATCGCCGCCTCTTTGGCAGCACAAGAGGCTGCATGGTTGAAGAAATTCATTGCCGATCTAGGGGTTGTTCCTTCCATTCAAGAACCCCTAGAAATCCTTGGTGATAACGAGGGTGCAATTGCTCAAATCAAAGAACCTCGTGCGCATCAAAAGACTAGACACATTGAGCGGAGATTCAACTACATAAGGGATGAAGTTGAAAAGGGAAAGATATGTATTCGCAAAGTTCACACCGATCAAAATATTGCGAACCCACTCATGAAGCTCCTTGAAATGCCTAAGCATGAAAGTCATACTTGTGCCATGGGACTTTGATATTCTAGTGATTGGATTTGATCTATTTTTTGTATTTGGATATCGGAACGTTTGTATTTGTTAACACTTTTATATGAATATTGGTATTATGCATTTAAATTGTGTTATGTTCCATTTTTTTTGCATGTTTAAATCCATGAATAAATTAGTTATTCTAAATGTCCGTAGTCAATCATATTTGTGGGAACAAATATGAATGTAAGACTGTTATGAACTTGGATTGGTAGATGTTCAAAAGGTTTTGAATATAGAGCAATGTGTTGCTGCCAAGGTTCATAGATATTTGTGGGATACAAATATTAGACTGACCTGCACTCAAGAATTACTACATGGAATCTTTGTGATTGATCATAAGTAATCTTGATTTAAAAGGCGAATATCATTGTGTCCTCAGACCTGAGATACATATTGCATCTTGATATTCACTGAATATTACACTTTGACTTGGTTCTTCGCTGTTCTGAAACATGGCAGTACATAAGGCTAAGCTCAGGTATGATATAAGGTGATTGTGAAAGACGTATGTAGTCGAAATGGGATTTGTCCCTCTTATTCGTTGAGAGTTAGATTTCTAAGGCCTGTTACAAAGTTAAATCAATAGAGAATGATCACTCTATGTCTCTAGGATTTAACATGACATCTGTGACAAAAGGAAAAATGATTGATTCACCTAAATCATTTCAAGTAGAGACTTGAAGGGGATGATGTTATTGAATGGCACTACGTCACACGTATTAGGGGTAGCAAACCGTTGTTAGGCGGTATTTGCTATTTGCGTCAATATTCTATGAATCTTGTGCAAGTGCGAGATTGTTGGAACTTCGGATGCCCAAGACACATATTAAATTGACGTGGCTAGTATGTGATGATCCAAGTCAGGTCATACCCAATAACAAGTTAGACAAACACTTATGATATGTATTTATATGATATGATCTTTAAATAAATATCAATACTTGAAGCATTTAGGAAATGGGTTTTCTAAATAAATGCACTTGAGAAATATAAGTAAATTATATGGATAATTTATTTTGAGAAATATGTGAATGTGTTTATTTGGCAAAATAAACACTTATGTGTGTTATGTATAATACATAATATGTTACATAAGGTATATAACATGTTATAATACATTTATATATATATTGTATAAAAGGAAAATGCAAGTGGATTTTGAGTTGGTGAGACCCATGTGGTCTCACCTTGTGGCCAGCCACCCCCACCTAAAATGCACATGCATTTGCTTGTTTTAGATAACCCACTAGCTACATTGGAAACACACAATTGTTACATGCATTTTGCTATAGTGTTCTCTCAACTCTCAAGTGCAAAAACTCTCTCTTTTTCTCTCTTGATTTCGGCACAAACAAGGCAAAAGGAGAAGGGTTTTTCAAGTCTAAATCCTAGCATATTTGGGTGTTTGTTGGAGACTTGGGGTATGCAAGCTTGAGGTACTTCTATCTTGAAGACTTGGCCCTTTTAGGAACATCATCTTCTTCATATCAACCTTCTCATAAGCTTGGAAGAAGGTAGTCTTCTAAACACCCTATGGTTGTTATTTTGATTGTATGACATTCATATACATGGATCCTTATTGTTTGGGGTTTTCTTTTATATGTTAAAATTTGATTTTAACTACATATAAGATAATGAAAGGTTCATTTCTTCCGCTGCGTTTTTCATGATTATAAGGATAATATTACTTTGATAAAACCCAAAAGACCCAACACCAGACACTTCTTTAGCCTGGGATCATCCTTCATTTTCTTGTAAACTTCAATTTGTACGCCCAACCTACCAGCGTTGTAAGAATCCAGAGTCCCATGCCTGGCCATATCCAATTGGTGAGCAATCAAGTCATCTTTTAAGTTTTTCTTGAAGATTTCAATTAAGATGCACACCCTCTCCAGTCTCTTTGCCTTGGCCTCATCAGCAGACACATACTCTTCTGCTTCATTTGTTGGTTCACTAGATACCACTTTCTTCTTTTGAGACTTTTCATTGTTGTAGTGATATCTGGGAACTCTTCAAAAACTAGCTCACTGGCATCAGTACCAGCAGCCTCTTCCTCAACTTGTCCACTGGCTTCAGTACTAGTGACATCTTCACCAAGAACCTTCTTCCAAACTTCGATCTTCTTCCTAAGATCAACCTTCTCTGTTCCAGAACCAGAACCTTCCCCCTTGGAAACATCTCCAGACTGAAAATGATTCCACACCTGATCCAGTTTATGTCTGTCAGCAGAGTCAGATGTTCGACCAGACACTGGAGCAATGTTGTTTACAGTTTTCCTCAACTGCATCACTTCCTTTTTGATTATCTCAAGATCCTGAGGAAAGTGGCGAGGCAACTGGGCGTCAATCATCTTCATAACTTCAGGCAACAACCCATCTCGGAGATTTCTAAGGAGAGTTTCAGACACCTCCTCAGTGATTTCTTTCAACATATTTCCTCTGAACTTCCTAACAACTTCATCACTGAGGGTGCTGACCACTGAGTTTTTCTCCAGGGTTGGCCTGCTCTCCAAAGAGCTTATTCTGGTGGTCAAATTCTGAACATCACCAGTCAGACTTGCCAGAGGTTGAGCAACTTCAGTTTGAATGGCAGTCTGAACACTTCTTACCACATCCTCCTTGATTCCCTAGACTGCAACTTGTACTAATTCGGAATTTCAGTTTGTTGCCATGACAAGTTCATCCAGCTTCTCAAAGACTATCTTCTCATTCCCAGCAAAAATGTTCATTTCTGACTTAAGATTATTGGAAATTATAGATTTGAAGTCAGAAATAACCTGAGAAGAAGCCTGAAGTGATCTCTCCAGGTCCGCCACTTTATCAAAAAGGCCTTGGACCTCGGTTGAAGAAGAAGAGGAGAGACCACTGGAAGGATTGGTGATTCTGGTGATTGATGATACTGGCAACACCCTTGTGATATTTTCAGTTGGTTGGGTGACTGCCAATGGTTCAGAATGTTGATTTTCTGGTGCAGAGGGTGATTCAAAAATTGTTGTTTGTTCTGGAAGGGTTGTTGGTGTATTTTCTGGGGGTAGAGGAGGCATATCAGATAGAATTGACTGGGAGACAGAGTGGATGGTGCGATCAATTTCTTCTTCTCCTAGAAAACTCATATTCACATCAAAATCATTATCCTCAGACAATGGAGAGTCAACCATATCCCAATCCGGGCCGGTTCCACCTGCCTGGTCCCTACTTGTACATTCTCCACCCCAACATTCAAATCAATCTTAGCCACCTGCTCCAGATTCTCTCTTTCAACCTGCCTAACTTGTTCCCCCTCAACTTCTTCAACAATCAGGGACCCATCAGTAACCATGATGTCCCCACTTTCAGCAGTTGCCACTGGAATGACAAGAGGTGATCCAGATCCTCTTTCTTCTTCACCACTTCCTTCTACTTGTACTGGGAAGTGGTTACTGGGGCAGTTTCCTGACCCATTTCTCTAGAATCTTGATGAGTAGATTCTGGAAGGGCTGATACCAGAACCTCGTCTCTTCTCAGCGACGAGTTCTATTCCTTGGCCTGGTGGGGTTAGGTGGAATTTCAACAATATTCACACCAGGCTGCTAAAGATCTGGGGCGATCTGAGAAATAGGTTGCACCCTTTCAGCAGTACCATCATCAACAATTTCCCCATCATTATGAGGCTCACCAGCAACCTCCTCATCAGGTGATGATGCAATTGCATCTTCTTGAATTCTGAATTGATAGAGCATCACCGATGGAATGTCGACCTCAGTAGGAGATGAGGTCAACTGAATGAGGTCCCTCAGATAATCACACATTGAAAAATGAGTTTTATTTACATTGTACTCATTCTTCAGGGACCTTCTGAATATGATGGACAGAAATCGAATGTAAGGAATGAAGGCCTTCCTGCTCTTGACCCTCAGTCCGTCCACCAGATCATGAAAGAAGATCTGGGCAAAGTCCACCCTGTACCCATTCCATAGGCAGTAAGCAATGGCCATTTCATTCTTATCAAAATAATTCATCCCCAGGGCATCTCTGAGGGAATTAACAGTAATGGTGAAGTGTTTGGTGCCTTGCTTTAAGGTGTAGTGGATGGATTCATCACTTTCCACGTACACAGCAGTATACTAGAATTCACAAAGATATTCATGATACATTTTGCCCGGATTAAGAGTTAGGGCACCATAGAGTGGACTACTCAAGAAGAAGGTATTCAACCTTCCAATGATTGAAGTGGCAGTGTGATTTGTTGAGAGTTTTGCCATCCAGTTATTCATGTTTATGTGGATGGCATCAGCAGAAAGAGATATATGAGATGCCTTCTTGACATTATCGGCAGGATTATAGTTTGCTGCGAGAAGATTTTTAGGAGATGGTTTAGGAGCCATTTTAGATATTATGAAAATGAAAGTGAAGGAATTTAAGAGTGAAAGCAGAAATTTAATAAGAGAGATGATGATGATTGGAGAGTAGATGAAGAAGGAAATAAATGAAAGGAATTTGAAGATATGGGAGTAAATGATTTATCGAGATGAATCTGAAAATGAAGGTAAATGTGGGTATTTATAGAGAAAAGAGAAAATGGAATTCAAAACGGTAAGTTTGAAAAAGTTCAAAACAATTTTGATCGGTTTTGACATCCGCATTTAATGTTTCTCATCACACATAAATGTATGACGGTTGACAGCCCACAAAAATTACCCACTAACACTTTTTGTCTTCCCAAGGTAACAAAAACCATCATTTAAATTGAAAGTGTCATGCTACGTAAGCTGAACAGTAACTGTCCAGATGAAAAATTTGTAAGGTTGGCATGCACTATCCTTACATATTTAAAAGAAATAATTTGACACACACAGACTCATTTTAATGCATCTAGAGGTTGACTGGACACTCCAGTTTCACTGATGGATTAGGCCAGTAGAACATGCATTAATGGTACACTAGAGGGACACTCCAGTAAGTACCCAGATTGACCATTCTGGTAATCCTCAAACACGCACATCAACTAATATAAACAAATGAGAGGGACACATTTACAAAGCAACAGAAGTTTCTTCAAACATGCACATCAACTTATCCAGTAGTAATGAGAGGGACACATTTACAAGGTACTAGAAACATTTTTCAGAAAAATTTGTCCAGTGAGAAAATAAATTAATAAATTCCCCTTGAAACTTAGATAAATAAAAGAAATGTGGTCTGAGTCTTTCCCCCTGGAATGGTGATCCATAAATCTATCAGTGCAAAGATAGTATCACAAAGGCGTTCGATAGCTTTATTGGTATAGATTTATAAATCTAGAAACAAGGAACCCTGCCGGTGTCACAGAGGCGTTCATAACAAGGTTCCAGATTAAGGGTTCAACATTCCCAACTCACTGACAAGATTTTGAAAAGTTTTCTCATCCAAAGGTTTTGTAAAATTGTCAGCAAGTTGTTTATCAGTGGGAATAAAGTGGATTTCAACATCATTCTTCATTACATGATCGCGAATAAAATGATACCTGACATCAATGTGTTTAGTTTTGGAATGCATGACTGGATTGTTTGAGATAGCAATGGCACTAGTATTATCACAAAAGATAGGAGTCTTCGAATACTTAATACCATAATCAAGCAACTGGTGCTTCATCCAGAGTATCTGAGCACAACAACTGGCTGCAGACACATATTCTGCTTCAGCAGTGGATAAAGAAACTAAAGTTTGCTTCTTACTGGTCCAGCTCACCAGTTTGCCACCAAGGAAATGACATCCACCAGTAGTGGATTTCCTGTCTATCTTACAACCTGCATGATCTGAATCTGAATAACCCATTAGATGTAAGCCTGAGCCTTTGGGATACCAAAGACCCAAATTGGGAGTACCCTTAAGGTACTTCAAAATGCGCTTTACAGCTGCCAGATGAGATTCTTTTGGGTTAGACTGATATCTGGCACAAAGACATGTTGCAAACATTATATCTGGTCTACTGGCAGTTAAATACATTAGTGAACCAATCATGCCTCTATAGACAGTGGTGTTCACTGGCTTCCCATCAGGGTCTGAATCTATTGTTAAGGGTGCAGAAATAGGAGTTGATTTTGAGGGTGAAGAATTCATATCAAATTTTCTTAAAATATCTCTAACATATTTTTCTTGATTAATAAAAATACCATCATTGGTTTGTTTAATCTGGAGTCCAAGAAAAAATGATTTTTGAAAATTTTGAAGACATGATTTTTGAAAATTTCTTGCACAAAGATTCATCAGTAGAACCAAAAATAATATCATCAACATAAACTTGTACCAATAGAAGATTACCTCTTTCACGAAGAATAAATAAGGTATTGTCAATTGCACCTCTTTTGAAACCATTTTCTGATAAGTGTTTGGTCAGAGTATCATACCAGGCTCGAGGGGCTTGTCTGAGGCCATACAGTGCCTTGTCCAGACGATATACCCAATGTGGATGCTTTTCATCAATGAAGCCTGGAGGTTGCTTGACAAAAACTTCTTCTTCTAATTCTCCATTCAAAAATGCACTTTTTACGTCCATCTGGTAGACCTTGAACTTATGATGAGCAGCAAAGGCTAAAAACATTCTGATGGCTTCTAACCTCGCTACTGGTTCAAATGATTCTTCAAAGTCAAGGTCTGTCTGGACGTACCCTTGTGCCACCAATCTGGCCTTATTTCTGATCACATGACCATCTTCGTCAACCTTATTCCTGAAGACCCATCTGGTTCCAATTGGTTCTTTCTTGCCAACTAGAGGAGGAACCAGATTCCAAACTTTATTTCGTTCGAACTGGTGAAGCTCTTCTTGCATAGCTATCACCCAGCTTGGATCATTCATTGCCTCGTCAATCTTCTTTGGTTCCATTAGTGATAAGAAGCTGACATATAGACATTGTTCATTAGAGGCACTTCTGGTCTAAACCCCTCTACTGGAGTCACCGATAATCTGGTTGATTGGGTGAGCTTTTGTCCACTTAGAGTATTGACCAGGATTGTTTCTTACAACAATATCAGTGCAAGAATTCAATTGATTTTCTGGAGTAGGATCTTGCCAGACAACTTCAGCATCTTCATCAGAATCTGTAAGATCACGATTTGCATCATGAAATTCTTCATTTAAAGGCATTTCTTGGATTACTGGCTCAAAATCAATTGAATCTGATACTGGAGGAGTAGTACGAACATCTGATCCAATAACAAGTTCAGAGGGTAGTTTGAAACTTATTGAAGGATAGAATGAAGTATTACTGGGAGGTTTTTCAAATTGCATTGGTTCCAAGTCAGGATGACTGGAAGCATCTTCAGATGAATCTTTATTTAAGTTGATAGGATTAAATTCACCAAAGATAATTGGACTTTCTGGGGGAGAATTAAGGGTTGGCCTTTTATTGATTGCTTCATTTGACTCATCAAATGTGACATGTATTGACTCCTGGACCTTTTCCAGTCTCTTGTTGTAGACTCTGTAGGCTTTGCGAATGGCTGAATATCCTAAGAAATATCCCTCATCAGCTTTGGCATCAAATTTGCCTAACTGATTGGAGTCGTTCAGGATGTATACTGGACATCTAAAAACGTGAAAATAACCAATATTTGGTTTTCTATTTCTCAATATTTCATAGGATGTCTTCTTGTGTCTCTTCACGTATACTGAGCGATTTTGAGTATGACAAGCGGTTGCAATTGCTTCAGCCCAGTACATTTTAGGAAGACCAGATTCAACAAGCATACTCCTGGCAGCTTCTATCAGTGTTCTGTTCTTTCTTTCTACAACTCCATTATGTTCTGGTGTGTGTGCTGATGAGAAATTCTGGGAGATGCCAGTGTCAATGCAGAATTTCTCCAGAATTGCATTCTGGAGTTCTGTTCCATTATCACTTCTTAACTGACACACTTTTCTCTTGTATTTGAGTTCAATTTGCTTGATAAGAGCGATGATTTCAGCAGCAGTTTCATTCTTTGATCTAAGAAATATTACCCAACAATATCTGGAGTATTCATCAACTACTAGGGTATATTTCTTACCAGCACGAGTCTGAACATTCACTGGACCAAAGAGGTCCATATAAAGCATATGAAGAGGTTCAAATATGCTAAAATTCTGTTTTGTCTTGAAACTGGTACGTTTCTGCTTCCCCATCTCACATCCTAGACATGGCCTTTCCTTTTTGAAGGAGACAGAAGGTATCCCATATGCGAGTTGTTTTCTGGACAACTTGTTGATATTTTTGAAATTTAAATAGGACAACCTTTTATGCCATAGCCAGTTTGTGTCTTTATCAGCCTTGGTATAGAAACACTGCTCTGAAGAAGAGTTTTCCATATCCATTATGTACACATTCTCAGTCTTTCCAGAACCATCATTTCCAAAAGTAATGGAGGGTCCGTCTGAAACTTCGAACTCCTCCAGCAGGGTCTTACATCCGTTCATTGTCCTGCCAGCAGCACTGTCAAGATACCAAATATATTTCTTTTGATCGCCCTGCACATCCACCAGATTATTAGTTTAAAGGTTTGCGAACCCATCGACTGATGGGTTCTCTGGATCCATAAGGATGGATCCCAGCAGGTATCTGGTTGATTTCACTTTCAAAAATAGTGGGTTTCTCTGTAAACACCACTGGAGCTGACAGTTTTGAAACCTTTTTCTTTTTCTTATCAATAGATGTGCTCGATTTTTCTTTCTTGGAAAAAGGTTTTGTATTTTGTTTAGGGCCAGATGAAGTACCATCAAAATTGTTAATTCTTGCATTACAACTTTGAACTTGACGAGCCAGTAGTTGAAACTGACTCTCTAGCCTTAACAAAATATTTTCTTCAGATGACACCATAGCCTTTCATGTTGACTGTACTTTTGGCTTAGGTGGAGGAACAACATTCTTCTTTTTCTGAACCTGTGGTTCTTTAGAAGATGATTGAGGCAAAGGTTTATTCTGCTTAACCTTCTTGACTGGAGCATTCATCTGTGGAGCTCTAGTCTTAACCTCAGACAATTGAACAGGAGGAATAATACAAGTTTTGGGTGTTGTTGGTTCATCATAGATAGTGCTAGGTTTTAACACTTCAGGCAATCGGTCAACAACAGGTATTAATGCAGCAGCATTCACATCACCCCCTAGATATGTACGTTTTTGGGAGGGTACTGGTTACATGCAGCATCATATGGTTTCTTGGTCTCAAGCCATGACTGGATAACAAGTTTTTCTTTTAATAAAAGATTTCCCAGTTCTTCCTTTTCTTGGACCAGTTGTTGAGTAACCAAAACTTGTGCTTTGAAAGCTAGTTCAATATCTTGTAATTCTTTTAACTTAGATTGTAAGTTTGTCATTTCAGAAAAATCTGTTTCAAAATTATTTGACATTTCTGAACGAACAGTTTTCACAAACAATAAATCAGAGTTTAAAGCTTCAGCAATGTCCAATTTTAACTCAAGATCAGTTTCTTTGTCATAATCTATTACCTTTTTAATGACAATGTCCACCCATCTTCCAGATGTGACATCTTCTTTCACCAGATGCTCTTCATCAGCTAGAGCCATATAACAACAATCTCTTTCCTCTTCATCATCGACTGATGAGTCATGAGAGGGAACCCATTCTTCTTTTGCCACCATGCATTTATTATTATCCTTTTCTGCTGAGAGCAATTTGAGCCTTAAGCTTTTTGTATTTTAATCTGTAGCTATCATCAGGCTTGTTATAAGAAGTTGATGGACCAGATTGTGAGACAAACTGATTGGACTTGAACTCTTTCATGAAATGACCTTTTCTGCCACACTTAAAGCATGTCAAATTGGTCTTATCAGTTGAAGAACTGGGTGCATTGTGTCCAGTGGGTCTACTGGCTCTGGCTTTGAAACGGTTAAACGTTTTAGCCATCATAGCCATTAGATCATCATTATCAGTTTCATCATAATCTGGAGAGATATTATTCATGACTCCAGAATCCATTAATTCAGACATCATCTTCTTCAAAGAAAATACATTCTCGGAAGACATTAATGCTGCACATGGTGGTTCAGTATGACTAACCACAGGGGAACTACTGGAAGCATGATTAATAGCATCTTTTTCTGCCTCAATTCTATGGGCTTGTTTCTCTTCAGTGAATCTGAAGGCTCCATACAAAGATGACAAAGTATGGGATTGCAAGGTTTTACCTTGTCTCAAGACCACGATCATATGAGACCATTTTGAAGGAAGAATATCACAAAAATTTTCAAGAAGTATGTCCTTGTCCTTCTCTACCCCAAGCCCTCTTAACTGGTTTATGATAGACATAAATCTGGTGTAGGTACCAGTTAATGATCCATTGGGTAGGGCAAAAAATGACTCGTACTTCTTATTTAAAGCCACTTTCCTGGTAAAAATAGTATCATCACCACCTTCATATTGGTTCACTAGTTCATCCCACATGCTTTTGGCACTGGGATAAAGCACTAGTGTAGGAATTAGAGCTTCAGGAACGGCCCCGAGGATCATGACTTTAAAAGTAGTGTCAATATTGACAAGTCTCCTTTCCACTTCAGACCAATGTTCCTCTCTCTTTTCCCTCCCAGATCTTGCTCCAGTTGGATCAAGAAGTAGATTGAGAGGACTTCTAGGAATATAGGGTCTTTCATTTAAAATTTTAAGCATATTCCTCTAAATACTAGTAACATGTAATAACATCCTGGCCTTCCACGTGCCAAATTCATCACCATTCCCACTGAATTTGGGAATAGGAGTATTCGAGTAGTGGACATGCACGTGTGGAGAAGCAAGAATAGGAGGTGGTGGTGGTGGATTATTGTTAGCATGGTCATTGGTTTGTTCAAATTCATTTATTGGTGGAGGTCCAGTATTTAAAGGGTTTCCTTTTGTATTCTCTGGGTTGGCCATCGAGAGAATGCAGATCTAGGCAAGTATGTTAGCCTTAAGCTCTGATACCAATTGTGAAGTCCCCCACTCGATGGTTTAACCCACAAGTGTAGAATAACAAGTCAAGTAATCACTAGAGAGGACTAGTATTAAACATCAAGTAAGCACTAGATTGGACTAGTATTACGATTAATATAAATGCAAGAATATAAAGATAACCAAATAATTAAATGGTGAGACACAATGTAATTTTCAAGTGTATTTTATTTATTGATGTTAAATAAAATACAAGGTTGTTGCAGAACAAAATATTACAAAGTAAGTATCTAAACAACCTATGAATTACAAGTGATCTAATCTTTGCTAAATAAACGCTCTGATCGAAATACTTAAAGTTGTGAAGTATGATTGTTTAGATCGAGAGTATTTGAGCAAAGGCACCAAATTGCAAAAGTATGTAATTTGGACGAGGAAGTGACTTGGTATTTATAGGCAAAAAGAATAAATATAATATTCTTTTTGCCGTACAAATATGGTTACATGCATTTAAGGAAATTACATTAATTCCTTAAAAGCATTGATTAAAGTACAAGAATAAAGTCACATGATAGTGACTTGTCTTCTAATTAACCAACCACCTTTACATGTGTGTAAGGCTTTTAACAAAAGACAAATGGATTGTCCGGTTAAAGGGATGTAAAGGCATAAAGTCAATTCCTCGTAATCAGTGTCCAGACTTGTAAGGTCTAGAACACTGACAAGGACTCCAGTCAGGAGATCTGGTAAGTCTTCCAGTGAGCTCTTCTATTTGTTAGACATCTTTCTTCAGACTTCAGTCTTCGACTTTAGTGAGAATGTTCTTCAGTGGAAAGATCTTGACTGGAGTGAAGTCCAGTGAACAAATCTGGTGGAATCCAGATTTCTATACAAGTAAGTTGTTCACTGGTCTTCACATAATTTCTGGACAAATCTTCAGAGGGCTCCAGTAGTTACGTCTGGAGCGAGTCCAGTAAATCTGGACCTAACAAATATCATTAACTATAATTATCTCTGTAATTAAGTTAACCAATTATAAATTATCTCGGTGATTTACAATCAAAACATATAAATAAATTATCTCAGTAATTTAGTTATACACTTCATTAACTCGTTTTGAAATTTTTATTACGATAAACTTTTGAAAATTTGTTAACTTAACTTAAATTAACGCTGTAATTAAGTTAAAATTAAAAATTAACTCATTTTCAAATATTTTATAAGAATAAAAGTTTTGAAAATCTGTTAAGTCCAAAATACGAGGTCGTATCCCTGTACAATGTCGTATTTCAAGGTCAAAATACAGTCAACCAAACTCGAAAATACGAGGTCGTATTTTCCGATTTGGCATCTTATTAGTCCAGGTTGTAAATCGGCATCGTATTCTAGAAGTCAACAAAGTCAAAATAAATTGACAATTGCGAGGTTGTAAATCTGGGCTAGCAAACCCCCAAATGCGAGTCCGTCGCATTGTTCATCTTCCCCAACTCGAAAACATGATTTACCCAACCAAAACTTGTAAAAATTGTATCTATACGTTCGTAAACAAGCGACTTAGTTAACCCAACCCTTTATTTTTAACTAAAAACGTCAAATTCGAAGAAACTTAGAAAACCTAATTCGGAAATTTCGAATCCTATTTTCTTGAATTTCTTGTTGCATGGTTAACTTTAATACGATCAGATAGTAAACCTAGATTCAGAATTTTGTAATGATCACAAAGATATCAACCAAAAACTCTCGATCTAATTGTATATATCAAATCACAATCGGCGTAGCAAAGTGAATTTTTGGGGTCGTAATGCTCTAAAATTGATATTTAATTTGTGAGGTCGTGATTAGGGTTATTCGGTTTATATACCCACTTGACCCGAATGGGTCTGGGTCAACCTGTCCCACCAATTATGAGGTCGTAATCAAACTTAGCCCAATAGACCAATTACGAGGTCGTATTCTGCTATCCTCAATTACGAGGTCGTAATCTCTCTTCCTGCACACTTTAACCTTCAATTTTCGTCAAAGTTTCTGAATAATTGATCAACGTTTACTACAAACTTCCTGGAAATATGAAAAATTAAAATGACCAAACCTGTAGCCATCAAATATTCATCTTTTCCCTGATCTTCGTCTTAAACCTGAAAAGTTAATAAACTTACACAAATATTCTTTAACTTTTCCACGATCAATCTTTCTTAAACAATCTCGAAATGAGCTTTCCCTTACTGTACCACTCGAAATGATTATAGTTGTTGTATCTCGAAATGAGCTTTCCCTTACTGTACCACTCATAGTTTTGAATTTGATCTTTGAAAGAACTAATTTGATCTTTAGAAGAAAGATTCTCAAAGAATGAATGGGGAGATGATTCATAGTTTGAGAATTATTCTTGAAAATATGTTTGTTAAATCAAAAGGATTTGAAACTGAGATTTCAAATGATTGTGTTTAGAATCGAAAGTGCTTGACAGTGAATTATAGACCTTAATGAGACTTAGGTTAATAATAGATTGTTAAGCAGATTCATGTATTTTATCTTGCTGAATTATTCATTTCTTCATATTGTATGTTATTACTTTGAAAAGATATGATGATTGTTTGTTGAGATGTGCAGGACAGCAAACAAATGTTTTTAATTTTGTAGGTTGTCAAGCAACATCTCAGCATGGAAGCAAGAAACGACTAACACACAGGGTTGTGTAGGTCATTTATATTTTACATTAGGTATCAGTCTCTTATGCAAAAGTATAAGTGATTAGTTGTTAGTTATATGATTTTATCGAATTAAAATCAAGTGACTTGAAACTAACTCAATATAGGTTTGCACAATTGAGTTAGATAAATGGAAGACCTCAGGGTTGGTTATCCATAGATTTTAACTTGAAGGACCTCAGGGTAGGTTATCCATAGATATAAATGAAAAACCTCAGGGTAGGTTATTCATTATTACCTTAGAATAATAAGACAGTGCTCTTAAGATTATAAAGCTCTGATAAGTATCAATGGAACAATAAGACAGAGTTCTTAAGGTTCAATACTTTATAATTATTTTGTAGTTCTTAGACTAAGATAAGGTCATATGGGACTTATGACTTATAATAGTAAAAGAAGAACAAAATCTGGAGAAAAAAATGAAAAATGTAGTTCTAGATTAAGTCATTGCTGATGTGGTAATGAAATAACAAAGAAGAACATTTGTATTTTTATCTCTGTATGGTATTTTTCAGCTTGATTGTGCAAGTATTAGCACAAAGAAGCATAATAATTTTTTTGTTTTAGAGACAAAGAATTGCTCTGAAATAAGAAGTTCCATGTTCCTGAAGTTTGAGCTTCAAATCTCAAAGTTTCTGGTTTTCATGATAGTCAACTAGTACAGGATTGATTGTCGGAAATTCAACTCCTCTATCACATGCCGGTTATGCAAGGCGAGCAGAGACTCGGAATATGCTTAATACAGAGGGATTTATCGTTGAGGGGGAGGACTACAACAAGCTTTGGTCGATTAGTTGATTGTTATGACGATACAGAAAGTTTGAAGTTTGCCGTTTAAATCTGAAGTTTCAGGATATCAAGTTTCGGGTATGGCAATTAATTTGTTGTCTCGAAATTTTATTTTATTCAGTGTATTTGCAGAGAATTCAATCCAAAGGAAGGAATTTTGAGCAAAAGACTGAAGATCGATAAGCAAAGCTAAGATCATCAGGTTATTAAAGGGATCATTGCTCTGACAAGGTTAATGCTAGACCTGCTCTGATACAGTTATTAACTAGATGATTATAGTAATGTTTATAATACTGTTAGTTATGGATCTTAGATAAAGAAATCTTGACTTAAATATGCAAGATTATCAACTATGTATATTCAAACATAATTCTTATGGAAATCCTTAGACATAGACTTAGTATGAATGTAGAAGGTTAAGGAAGACCTTAACATCGATATTAAGTAAATGTGAAAGGTTATGTGAACTTTGACATTGTGTGAATGTAGAAGACTATTAGGTCTTAGACATAGACATAATGGAATTTCACAAGTGGTTAAGTACTATCCTTAGATATAGACAGTTCGTGGATGTATAAGATTAATTAAAATCTTAGACATAGACTTACTATGAATATAAAAGGTTATCATAAAATCCTTAGACATTGACATAATGTAAGTGTAGAAGGTTAGATAAACCTTTGGCATATACATAATGTGAATGTAGAGGTTATGATAAATCCTTAGATATAGACTTAATGTACATGTTATAAACACATTAAGTGAATATGAAAGGTTTTACATTATTATATGCCTTAAACATAGAAACATAATGTTTAATGTTTAAATGTGAAAGGTTGATGTTATATATACGTTAGACATAGATATTTCGTTTAAATTTGAAAGGTTCTTATAGGTATAAACCTTAGAAATAGAAACGAATATATGAATGTGAAAGGTAAATTATATTTTAAACATGAGTATTATGTTTGAATATAAAAAGTGTTTAAAGATATTTTGAAACTTTAGATATAGAAACATATACTCATGTATAACTATTGATTATTTAGGTCATATAGTTATGAAATTATTTTCATAAGAATATGAAGTTATAATCAATATGTTAAAGTGTATGAAATTTATATAATGTAAAGATATGTTATAAGAATTTCTACATTTCATAATGTATATTTTTCTCTGATAATATGAAATTTGTATGATATAAAGGGATTTTATATTATAAGAATTTCTATTGTTCTAATAATTAATCATAGTTATGTATTGAGGGGAAGTACATAAGAATGATTAATTATTCACAAAAACATAATAGTTATGTATCCCAGTCATAATTTGAGGGGGATCACATAAGAATGATGGTAGTTATGTTGATTGATATAGTTATACTCCTAGTCATAAAATTGAGGGGGAGTGTATTAGTAATTCATGTTGCTATTGGTTTTATATCTGAACATATTAGTTTAATTATAATGGTTGTCTTTGATCATGCACTGGGACTAATATGCTAGGACAGAAAACAACTAATCGGTCTATAACTAAAAGTAAAAAGTGATTTACTTGTAACCGAGGATCCAGAACCATAGTAACTAGGATGAATTGAACATAAAGCTTAACAATACTAGACGCGATCCTTTGACTTGGAAACGAGCATTGTGGTCACCGGAGGGAATTATATCTGGTCATGGCTTAAGAGCCAGGTAATTAAAAGATGAATTAGTAACACAAACTTTAGGTCATAATGCTTAAAAAAATGAATCTAGCGAGAATTTGTTTTAATGGGTAGTGTGAGTCTAGTAACAGCACTACTAACTAGGTAAAGTGAATCTAACGAGAATCTGAACCGTGATTAAGTTTCCAACAGGCTAAAAAACCAGTAAGATAGTATTTGGTCGTACCATGAGATCGGAGATGCCAAACAAGTATTTTAATTTAATTACTGTTATTTGCTTTTTCCAAACTACTTTCAGATTAGCCTCTCGCTGCAAAGCGCGTGGTTAGATTTTATTTATTTTACTGTCAAAAGTATTAGTTTATTAGGAGTTAGTGACAAACCCCCAAACAAATTAGAACTATGCGTACTACTAGATTAGGTAACGCAACGCGTCCCTGCGAACGATCCTGTAACTTACCACTAGACTATATTGCATTCACCGGGTTCTCTGCTCGTTAAAGTGTGTGTTAGTTTAGATAGTTACTTGTACAACGTAAATTTAAAGACAAGAATAAAACACCACCATCATCACCCCCAAATAATTTCTCCGTCATCATTTTTGTCTCCGTTTGAATTTATCTGAATTGCTGATGTGTAAATATACTCTGCTTCCATTTTAAGCATGAGGTTTCTCCATTCCGGACTGGATAGACTCAATTTTCGTATACTTTGGAAATCTTTTATCTTGTTGGTTGATACACATCCTGATAAGATAAATAAAACTGCAACCACATCAGCGAACTCATGAGATCTATGCAACACATGCATTTGTCTCAAAAGAAATAATTGAATTTTTGAAAATGCTTAAACAAACTTAACTAATAATATACAGTAGATTCTCACACTTAAGATTAGGATCTAAATAATTATCAAGTTATCTCATACAATAAGCATATTTAATTCAATTACTCTTAATGCATTGCAAATCAAAATATCTGCCAAATACATCAAATAAATGATTCCGTTTGACCCATTTTGACCGAAACCTTAAGTATTCAAACTTAACTTTCCGTGCAATTTCAAACAAGACCTAACTTGAGGCATACATAACACACTCAAATTCATGCCTTATATGTTACACTTCTTCCTTGTCACAACACACAATTTTACTTGTGTTTACTAACAACACAATCGAGTCCCTCTGGAATCTGAAAAACTCTAATCATTGTCTCTCGTGCAGTAGAACCCTTTTATTGAGCAAGAACCTTACTGAGCATAAAGTTACAAAATCAATCATAGGGACTTTTGGATCAAAGTCACTCCAACCAATCTTGTAATAGTCATGCTTAATACTGTCCTTGTAAAATGCCTTATGGAGCATAAGACTTAGAAAATCAATCACAGTAACTTTAGAATCAAAGTTACTCCAATCAATCTTAAAATAGTTATGCTTAGTCCGGCATATGCATTATACCCTACTGAGCCTGAAAATGAAAAGTCAATCACAATAGTCTCCAAGAGTGAAGGTACTCAGATCCACCTTAGAATAAGCATGCTTAGTCAGATACATGCAGATAGGTTCTAGAAGAAGCAATTACTACTGAAGAGATCGGATATAGCAAATGAGTAAACTTAAATGCCATATTGAATAGTCATTTCTCTTTTAGTAACGACTTCCCCATTAAACCATTATTCTATTTTTGTATTGCGTTTTCTGAATAAGCTGGTTCTTGAGAGATAACAACTAAGGGTTTCTCATTCCAGTCAACCGGACCAGAAACTCAAAATGTGATTGATCAAAGGCTTTAGTGTAGACATTGTATGTAACTCATCATTGCATATTCATCATTGGATTACATTAATCATTAGTCTAATAATCATGTTATCACATATGACTTATTAACAGGTATAAAATAAAGTAAAACTTTACATACACGCATTTTTCTCAAAGCTATTCCTTAATAATTAAATTATATATCAACAATCATGAGACTTGCACTATCATTTACAAAGATAAAAGCAGATAAATAAGTATGATAACCCACTATGTTATCTAATGAAGGTGTGCCCATAACTCAGTCATAGATAATCAATAAGATATGATCTTCCTTGACTGTGTTCTCCGTATGAAAGATAAGCACCTAGTTGCTAAACGGTACCCAAGCCTCACTAGACTTGAATTTACCATCTTTATCTTTCACTGAGACATTTGTCCAATATCCATCACTCTTTGTTGGAGTTCTGGACTTTGAAGTCTGTCTCTTGTTTCTTGGCACCCTTTCTGGAGATATTTCAATCTTTCTCCTTGGACTGTGCTTTTGAAACAAGGAAGAATGACCACTTTTAACCGTTCCGATGAATCGATCATAGAAATATGTATCATCATTACCAACACGATTGAAAACTTCTCGTTTTAGAGTGGAGTTCCTTTTTGGTATTTTGCCCTAAGCTTGACTGCCATCTGAAGGTTTCTTAGGGGATACACTTCTTGGCATTCCTAGCTCCTTAGCAGCATACCATGAGGAATTTCTAGGAGATACACTCCGTACGGGTGAGTTCCTTTGAGAAATCTTTTTGGAAGAAACATTTGTTAACCTTTCTTCAACTTTTTTCCCTTATTCTTTCTCAATTGAACTTTTGCATCTTCAATATCCCGGTCACTTGAGTCACGTGAATGCCTTGACTTGCTGGATTTACTCTTTTGTGGACACAAACTTGCCACATGTCCCCTTTCTCTACAAATGAAGCAAGAAATTCTTTCAATAGTCTTTGTCCTCCTTTTTGCATTCCAGCAAGAAATTCTTTCAATACTCTTTTGATATGATCTCTTGAGACTTCAGTTTAGTAGACTTTTCAGAAAGAAACTTTGATTGAGCAAGAGGATCAAATTCTGATTTGGTGAGAAGGAGATGTAGATGCAGATTCGTTGTGACAATCGCAATATAGATTTGATTATCGTTTATGTTTTTAGGAACTTGTGTGTAATCATTTAAATAAGAACTTGTGTTGATATTTAATGATTACGTTTGAACTTCAATATTATATCTGTTTATGTTTTGTATTGTGTTTGTGTGTTATATATTGTTTTGCAGGTACAAGAACATAGAATCAAGGTTTATAAGTGTCGTAGAACACTTAAACGATGATTGGATGTTATGTACGAGCTAAACGAAGCAAAACAAAGAGTCAAAGGTCGAACCTCGTGCTGATGTCATCAGCATGTAGGAACAACCTCGTGCTGAAGTCAGCACGAGGTAAGTCGATTGACTTATTGATTCGGGCTCAATTACGCAATTAAGGCCGATGCCCACACAACCCAATATCAACTAGTATAAATACAAGACCTAATCTACGAAATTAGGTTAATGATTTACGAATCCTTGATAGTTATTCACGAATTTACGAGCTAAGGTTAATTGTTCCTTCGTGTGTTCTCTTACACGAACCACAAGCCTTGTGCATCTCCTTGGGTTGATTAATTACTTATTAACTAACAAAAGGCAATAGCAATCTAGTTATCTCAAGAGGATACCGCACTCTTGACATAACGACTCATATCTTATTATGATCCACGCAACAATAGGGCACTTTACAAGTGGTATCAGAACCCTAAGGTTGATTACCAGAAGGTTTAAGATTGTTTGATTCGCTATTGATTGCAAAATCAATTTGAAATTCATGTTTTTGGTCAAGTTCGTGCTCTTCTTCGTGTTACTTCGTGCATACGTCAGCACGAAGTGAAAGTCATCAGTTAACTTCGTGTTAACTTCATGCCACGTCAGCGCGAACCACTCTTCGTGACTTAGGTCGTGACTTGTGTTTTGTACTTCGTGTGACGTGTACTTCGTGGAAGTCATACAGCTTCGTGCCACGTGACTTCATACTTCGTGCCTAGTGATTTCGTACTTCGTGCCACGTGACTTCGTGCTTCGTGCCACGTGACTTCGTGCTTCGTGTCACGTGTACTTCGTACCACGTGTCCTTTGTGGTATACGAACTAAGTAGTTTTTCGTTTTACTTGATTCAAAACATTCAAAATGACGACTTTACCGGCTGCCGCAAACTCACCCAATGCCTTACTTATCAGCCAGATGATCATGCACGATCATGAGGTTGGTCGGGGTAATACACCTCCAAAGCTTTTTAGTATGGAAAATTATTGGATGTGGAAGAGACGTTTTGAAGACTACATTCGTCTCACTGACATGGAAATGTGGCTAGTGATAACTTAAGGTTTTGATTGGCCTTCATATGAGAAGAACGGAGTGATCAGTAGGTATACTTATGCTGATATGCCTATTGAAGAACGTAAAAGATACGCTGTTGAGGGAAAGGCATTGTCTACTCTTACTATGGCCTTGCCTCAAGATAGTGTACATTTGTTTAAAAAGTACACTACTTCAAAGGATTTATGGGATGCTCTCGAAAGATATTGTGAGGGCGATGTGACTTTGAAGAAGAACCGTATCAAACTTCTCAAGCGCCAGTATGAAGCCTTTAATGGACTGAAAGGGGAATCTCTTGGCGAGATTATTATTCGATTCAGTCATTTGACCACTGAGTTGTCATACTTTGAAGTTGTTTATCCTTAAACTGAGCTAGTTGATAAGTTTTTGGATTCACTGCCTAAGACATGGACTGATTATGTTCATCAACTTCAAGATGATCAGGAATACAGTACATGGGATTTTGAAAAGGTAGTCTCCAAGCTGAAGAACAGAGACATGAAGAGAAGGATTAAAGATACTCACTCGGATTTTACAAAAGATCCATCCTTATATCATGCTAAGTCTGTTCATTTAGCAAGTTCCAACTCAGGAAACAATGCATTTCTAAGTGGTGCAGAAGCTACACCAATAGTAGATGCTGAAGGTATTGCTGGATACGTTGCTTATGACAATACACATTCAAATGTAAAGAGCAATGTACAATCTTTTCATTCTATGCCAATGAGTATGAGTTATGCAGAAGGAAGAATGAGTGTTTACTCAGCCTTTTGAAATGCTCATGAAGCATTTATTGGAGGAAAGATTACTAATCCTGCAGTAAATGATGAGGATTACAATCAAATAGATCCTGATGATTTGGAAGAAATGGATCTACAATGGCAGCTTGCTATGCTTACTATTAAAGTCAGAAGATTCACTCAGAGAACTGGGAGACCTATAGGTAATGGCACTAAAGGCTTTGACAAATCCAAGGTGAAATGTTATAATTGCGATGGATTTGGTCATTTTGCAAGAGAGTGTCAACGACCTAAGAGGATTGATAATACCGTTGTTGGTCGTCAAAATTACAATCAAGGCGGTATTACTCCGAGTAATCATAAGACGCAAGCAATGATTACATATCCTGCTACTCCACAACAGCCAGTTTTGTCACCATTTTCGGAGTCAAAGGCTGTTGTTGTTCAGAATCCAGATGGTACTTATCAATGGGATACACAATCTGATGATACCTCGAATCATGCCTACATGGTAGAATTATATGATGAGGTAGCTGCAACGATTGATTATGCTGTGTACTCAAGTGAAGAAAGTGAATCTGAGATAGTACAAAAGAATATGTGTAATGTTGCTGAGACAATAAGATCTGAGAGTGAACAAATGACTACAGTAAAAGCATCTGAAGAAAAAGGAAGAGTCATCAAATCCTGTTGATGACATTTCCATGAAAAACATTGAAGAGCAGATGAAGAACTTCGTGATACCTAAAGGTATGACAACTGAAGACTTTGTTGCATACATGGCAGATTGCAAGGCTGCGGATCAAAAGGTATCTTGTTCTTTATCTTCTATAATTGACGTGTGTAGAATGGTGTCGGATTTAAAACTTGAGGTGTTTATTTTTAATAAGTCAGTTATTAACTTAACAAGTCAGAACAACATGTTTAAAAAGGAAAATGACTCCTTGTTTGCCAAAAATTCCGGTTTGGTAAAACAAGAAAGTCTTTATCAAGATAAGATTCGTGCATCTGATAAGGATATTCTTGCATTAAAAGAAAAACTAAAGGAGTCAGTTCTGATAGAAAAAGTGGGAAATGAACAATATGCTCAACTAACTGAAGACTTTTCTAAAAAGGAGAAAGAATTAGTTGACGCAAAGTTGGAGATAGTTAAGCTTAATACAAGACAAGATCAAATTAGGGGATCTGATTTAATACGATCAATGCAGATGCAAAAACCTGTACCACGGGATTCAAAAGATAAAAGTAGTTTGGGTATGAGTTATAATGAGGTTAGAGGTATGTTCAATGATAATTATACAGAGTCTCTATCACAGCTTACTGAAAAGATTGACAGTGGTGAAATTGATCCAATTGTTTTAGAAAAACCTAATGTTGATCCAAAGACCCCTAAAAGCTCTAAAAACTCGATTGATAAAATTAAGGAGCTTAACAAGAAACATAAGCTTGAAAGTTCATTTGTTAAACCAGTGGATCCTAAGAATGGAATTTATGATGCTAGTACTTCTAAAGGATCTAGTCAAGTAAAGTCAACTTGTCCTGTAGATAAGAACATTAAATGTTTTAAAATGAAAGGATGTGATACTATTTTCACATCAAATGAAATTGATTTTGAAAAGATCGATCATGACAAGATTGATAAAGTATGGAATAAGGATGAATCTACGTCTAGTGAAGTCCCTTTAACTCCATACAAGACTCATAAAAATTCTCAAAAGAAAGTACATTTTTCGGATAAAAATGAGTCAACTGGTTTATCAAAAGAGGAGTAAGCCACAATTGAACTTAAGGAATATTTGGGCATGACTTCAGCTGAGTTTGATGTTCAAGCTAAGAAAGCAAGAGCTAAAAAATCCTGTTTCTATTGTTATGAAGTAGGACATGTTTATAGTTGTTGTCCAAATAGGAAATGGAGATGTCCTGACAAGGGTATGTCTTCGGGAGGATCTAGTGACTCAGATATTGTTGCTCATAATAATAGATCTAAGACTCCAAAATGACAGGGACCTTCACAGAATACTACTTTTAGTAGTGTAAGTCCAAGTCGTTCTCATACACCTCAAAGGAGTAATTCACCTAGGAAGATGACTCAACAAAATCTATGATCGATTAGGGAGTCAACCTAGATTTGGTACTCACTTACCGAGGAATTCACCTCCTAAGACTCGTTTCACTTCACCTAAGAAACAGTCTGTGACACCATCTTCATCCAAGGCTCCATTACAGAGTGATGGATATTGGACAGAATTGATCATTAGAGATGAATTCGGCAAACCTAAACCTCAGAAGGTTTGGGTTCCCTTCAGAAACTAACCATCTTATCGTCTAATGTGTAGGGAGAACCAAGGAAGCCTATCAGTATTTGGTATGTTGACAGTGGATGCTCTCGGCACATGACAGGGGACAAGAACGTTTTGTCCAATTATGAAGATGTAAATGGTTCATATGTTAGTTTCGCAGGTCCCAAGGGCGGCAACATCTCAGGCCAAGGTGATGTTGTCAATGGGAAGATTACGCTGGAGAAAGTCAATTATGTGGAACAGTGTCCATTTTAATGAGAAAGAAACACTTATATTGAAACCAGGATATGTTATTCCTGAAGACTGGATTCTGCTGAAAGCTCCTAGGAAGAGAGACATCTATGGCCTTGTGTTAGGTGTTGATGATCCAAAGGAGTCTGTTTGCTTATTAACAAAAGTAAACGAATCTGAATCTTTACTATGGCATAGAAGAATGGGACATATCAATTTCCGAAAGATGAATGACATTGTCAAACATGGTTTGATTGACGGCGTTCCCATGAAACGGTTTGGAATGGAAGACAAATGTGTACCTTGTCTGAAAGGTAAACAACAAAAGTCTGCACAAAAACCGAAACAAGAAAATTCTATTGCCAATCCTTTCGAGTTACTTCACATGGATTTATTTGGTCCAGTAAATGTAAGAAGTATCGGTGGGATGTACTACTGTTTGGTAGTTACTGATGATTACTTGAGATTCTCATGGGTATTCTTTCTTAAATCGAAAGATGAAACTCCGCAGATTTTGATAAATTTCTTTGTCGAAACTGAAAACATTTATGGAGTTCGTGTTAAAAGAATCAAGAGTGACAATGGAACTGAATTCAAGAATAATGTGATGGATGTCTTTTGTTTGTCAAAGGGAATCCAACATCAATACAGTTCTCCGTATGAACCACAACAGAATGGAGTTGCTGAAAGGAAGAATAGGACTCTAATCGAGACAGCCAGAACTATGCTTGCAGATTCAGGGCTTCCTACTATGTTTTGGGCGGAAGCGGTGAATATAGCTTGTCATATTTTAAATAGGGTTACTGTAGTTAAGCGTCATAATAAGACATGTTATGAGCTTTACAGAATGTTGAACCATTTGGTGTACCGTGTACTTTCTTGAAGTATCTACCTCAGTCAAAGTTTGATTCAAAGGTTGAAGAGGGATTTCTCATGGGTTATAAACCGGGAACATTAATTCAACGGGTTTACAACAAACAGACCGGCAAAGTTGATTTGGGAACAAATGTCAAGATTGTCAGTCATAAGCCCGCTATACATTCTGGAAGTGGCAAAAACTTCGATTATGATAGTGCGTTTAGTTCACTACATGGTCCTGATTCTTATTCAGATCCTGAGACAGTTGATGATGTGATTATTTTAAGAGATCACATGGATAATACTCCTACATTTCCACTTACTCGAAATGTTGATACTACTCCAACCAACATTTAGTCTACTACTGATGTTGATGAAAGTGGTAAGGACAAGGATAAGACAATAGATTCAGACAATAATGAACCCGTAAACATTACACCACCAACTCCATCGAAGATTAGATTGCCTGATGATGATCCTATTTCTGAAGAATCGGAAGATGATTTCAGCTATCCTGAGTTTCAAATTAAAACAAATTTAGGAGAAAGTTTGAATGTTGATTCGGTTCCTCAATATCGAATTAATAAGGATCACCCAGTTGAAAATATTCTTGGAAATACTACAGAACCTGTTCGAACTTGAAATCAGTTGAATAAGGATCTCACTAGTTTGTTTTGTGAAGTGAAAGACACTAGATTGATAACTAAGTGTTTATATTCTGGTTTCATTTCAAAAGTAGAACCTAAGAATGTTAAGGCAGCACTTCAAGATCCATGTTGGGTTGAAGCTATGCAAGAAGAATTAGCTCAATTTGAAAAACTTAGAGTTTGGGAGTTAGTAGATGTGCCTAGAGGTAAAGAACCAATTAGAACTCGTTGGGTATATAAATGCAAACAAGATGACAAAGGGATCATTACTAGAAATAAAGTACGTTTGGTTGTTCAGGGGTTTGCACAACAAGAAGGATATGACTATAACGAAACTTTTGCACCAGTTGCTAGGATTGAAGCTATAAGGTTATTTTTAGCTTTTGCAAGCTTCAAAGGTATAAAAGTGTATCAGTTAGACGTTAAGAGTGCCTTCGTGTACGGTGAAGTTAAAGAAGAAGTGTATGTTCACCAACCACCGGGGTTTGAAGATCCGAATTATCCAAGAAGAGCATATCGATTGGATACGGCTCTTTATGGATTGCATTAAGCACCCAGAGTGTGGTATGAAAAGTTGTCGACACATTTGTTGACAAATGAATTTACAAGAGGATCGATAGACAACACATTGTTTATCAAGTGGAAGAAGCGAGATTATCTAATTGTACAAGTTTACGTGATGATATCATTTTTGGTTCATCTAATATAAAAATGTGCAAAGAGTTTGAAATGAGCATGAAAAATGTATTTGAAATGAGTGCTGTGGGGGAATTACAATTTTTCCTCGGACTACAAGTAGATCAACGGAAAGATGGATTCTTTATTCAACAGTCTAAGTATGTCGATGACATCTTGGAGAGGTTTCAAATGCTAGAGTCCAAGACATATGGTACTCTTATTCAGCAAAATCATGGTTTAGGAGTTCTTGATCCGAAAGATGAACTTGTGGATGCAACTTATTATCGTGCTATTATTGGCTCATTGATGTATCTGACTGCTTCGCATCCAGATATTATGTTCGCTGTTTGTCTTTGCGCTAGATTTCAAGCTAGTCCGAAAGAGTCACATTTGACTGCAGCAAAACGTATTCTACGTTATCTTAAGGGAAACCAAGGGCTTGGTCTATGGTATCCAATGGGAGGAACGTTTGATTTTGTTGCATATACTGATTCAGATTTTGGCGGTTGTAACAATGACAGAAAGTCTACGACTGGAGGTTGTCAGTTGTTAGGAGGAAGATTAGTATCGTGGCAATGCAAGAAGCAGACATGTGTTGCTCAGTCTTCATGTGAGGCAGAGTATATGACTGCTGGTAGCTGTTGTTCCCAGGTATTGTGGATTCAGCAACAACTTCGTGACTACGGTATGGATTTTCTTGGTACTCCTATTAGAATAGACAATAAGTCAGCTATAGACATTACAAATAACCCTGTCATGCATAAGGTCACCAAGCATATTGATATTAGACATCATTTCTTGCGTGATTGTGCCCAAAAGAAGTTAATTCATTTAGAAAAGGTTATAACCGATGATAATTTAGCTGATCTGTATACCAAAGCATTTGATAAGACTCGATTTGAGAAGTTAATTCTTCTCAATGGGATGAAGAATGCTGATTCATATTAAATCTCTCAAAGAACTAATTTTGTAAGTTTGTGTCTGTAAATAGCTAGAGTCATAAAAATACAAAAAGAATTCTTAGTGTCATGAAAATCATAAAAATGTGAAAAATGAGAAAATGACAAAATATGGGGAGATTTAAGTTAATGTTGTCAGATGATTAGAAGTGAGGATACTTAGCTTTTAAGTCTGCTTAATCGTAATATAACTGCTTAGTTCAGTGATTACAATTTGGGATATATTGGTAGACACAAAGTAGCAAGGTTTCCTTAATCTGAACTTAAATTATACAATGTTCTTGTGGGAAACATATTCAGATATATGGCTGAGAATGCTTGCTTTTCAGTAATGAATTGATCTAGTCCTTAAATTTTGTGAAAGATCTAGCATTACTATAAGATTTGTTCAATGTATAGGCAAAAACCTCTACCAATCATGAGCATGAAAGTTAAATGTGATATTGTTTATGCAAATGAAATGAATGAAAATTAAGGGGCTAATGTGGTCTTTGAGATTCGGACAAGTATGTCCTCGGGGTGTCTTTGTATACCTAGCCTACCTAAAGCTTCCAACTTGGGATAGGTTGTCAGAAAGTTCGCTACATGGGTCTCATAGAAAATCACAGGTTCCTTATAAATAATGAAATGCAAAAGCAATTATGTTAAATCACAAAGTAATTGAATTTTGTTATCGAAAAAGTGTCTCATGATTTGTTAAGGATGTTTTTTGAATATATATTGAATATTTGTTATCTTAGTGCTTGTATCGATTACGGAAGTATATATCTGAATGTGGGTCACATAAGTTCGCAAACTATTCAATGGCATATTAGGTTACTCGGGTTACATGGTGACTGTCCTTGGCCAGGGTATGTCGAAAGTGTCATAATTCAAAGGAAACTGGAAGTACCGAGTGTTTAAGAGGACAAATATACCGGTAATCGTGGTTGAATCACTGTTCATAACTAATAATAAGAGAATTATTTCTCACTTGCAGACTTATGTAAATGCTAATCTGATCTAATCTGTTGAAACTTAGAATTTCTTGTAAATAAATTAAGTAGCTTAGTTTATTTTTATTTTTATTTTGTTTCTTTTTATTTTTAATCTTGTAATAAGTGTCAGTTTGTGTGTAAAACTAGTTCTTATTGCACGAGAGAGTTAATAAGCATGAAAAGTTATAATTCTTAGTGAATTATATAAGTCTTGTTGCTTACAGTATAAATGTTTAAAAGATGGATTCTCTAATTAATACATAAGTTGTTTAATTTAGAAAATGAAATGTTTTGAAAATTGAAAAGTCAAAATATTTTTGAATGTGTTTCAAGTAAATTTTTGAAATTTCAATTGTTTGTGGTTGATAAGTATGCTTGACAAAGATTGGACTTGCCTTAGATCTTGCAATGATTGCTAGGTTAAGCTTTTTGGTTGTTTTGCATATTTATGATACTTTTATTGTTGTTTTTGATGCATTGATGAAGTTTGTTAAGTATGCAGGTTACTCATTTTAAATGTAGTTGGCATCAAAAATTTCAGATTGTGATTGAAGGCAAAATTGTTTTCGCTTGGTTATTGGAATTGCATTGCGACGGACAATAAAAGCGTCTCAGAAATTGCTTCTACAAAAATTACAAGAACTGTGTTACAAGGATGGATTGTCTTGTATTTAACCTAAGACTTAGAGTGATAGGTTACCATTGTATTATCAAGATCACAACCTAAGATGTAATGTGATAGGTTGTTGATATGATATTTTGATATATTGTAATGCAAACTTACATTAAAATGATTTGCATTGTTGAGTTAAACATCAATGAAGAAATGATCGATCTTATGTCAAGATAATAATGTAAGATTTATTTGATACATTATTGTTAGGTCCAGTTTAAGATATAAACTGGAGCTCTCCAGCGACATCTGGAGAGAATGCAGAATTGTCCGAAATATTAGAAGTCCAGTTACATTGTACAGTTTTAGCAACTGATGACTTCCTCCAGTTGAGATCTGAAGACTAGAATCTGAAGACCTTCCAGTTGAAGTCGAAGACAACAAATGGAAGACAGAGATTGGCAATGGCAGTGAAGCCCAGTTGACAATCTACCAGATCAATCAACTGGAGAATCCTCTAGTGTAAATGCTCTTACAAAGCTTTACACTGATTACGAGGAGGACCTTTTACACTACATCCTTTTAACCGGACAATAATCTTGTCTCTGGATAAAAGTGCAAAGATGTAGAGTGGTTGAATAAAGTAACCTTTTGTCTTACTTTATTTTGCACACACAAAGGATTATTTAACAATACTTTTGTGTGCTGTCAACCATATTTGTACGTAGAAGTTGAGATCCCAATAAATAATACACTTGAAAATAAAATACAATCAGTGTATTTGTGCGTTCCGCAACAACCTTGTATTTTATTTAAACAATCAATAAATAAAATACACTTGAAAATTACATATTGTCTCACCAATTTATATACTTGCCTTTTATATTATTACATTGCATTGACTTACACATTCTGTCACCTTAATATATTAACTCCAGTTAACCTGGTACACAATCAATCTAAACTGGTCATTTCCAGATTAATTGATTGTGTTGCAAAGTTCACTCACCATTGACATAGAGGTGTCTTCAGCACCCATCTAGTAATAGTTGAGACTTACAATTATTGTGATGACAAGTTAGTACGGATGATTTACGATAGCATATTCGAGTAGATACAGGTTCTTAGTAACGAGTATCTACAGGTTTATGTTTCTGGAATTTCTAGAATTTTTCCTTCTTTAAATTTCTGGAAAATTCGTGAAATTTGGCTAAGGAATGAAGCTTATGTGGTTGAAAACCTGAAAATTCGAAATCACCTCATGCTGACGTCAGCATGCCTCGCGCTGACGTCATCACGAAGCCCAAGAAGTTAGTCTTCGGTCCGGCCCATAGTGATTCGAATATAAATACGGGTTTAACATTAATTAATTACTTTTATCCAAAATTAAACCCTAAATTACCACACGAACTTCCTCTCCTTCGTGCGACTATTTATTCGTATCTCTTTTCGATCGATTTCATCCTCTTTTCGTGTTTGTTACTTAAATTTGTTGGTACTTTCACGATCTATGATTGATTATTGATGTTTTGACTATAAGGACTAACGATTTCATGTCGTTATAATGCCCAAATTTTAAATCCTCTTCGCGTGAACAGTAACTAGGACGAACCATGGATTAAATCTTTGATTTTTGATGATTTTGACTTAAATTGGACTTACAATTGGATTAATTGATGTTTAAAAATGTTAAATCTAACAAAACTTTAAGTAAACAAGTGTTAAATCAAGATTAATCAAAGAAATTTGTGTTTCGGTCACTATTCACACGAAGAACATGAACCAACTTCGTGTTCATCGAATTAGTTTTGATTTTGTTTTCTGGGCATCCACGAACCATAAACAAGTCCACGATGATGTTTTTTTTTTTTTTAATCAATTTTAACATCATATGGAGATGTTTTTACTTCGTGTTTCTGGGTTTCATGCTTGGCTCGTGCTGACGTCACGACGAAGGAAATCCTCCTCGTGATGACGTCATCACGAAGCAAACGAGCCAAAACCCTATTTTTAATTTTTGTTTTTCTTGTCATTTTTGTCTGTTTTTGTGCAGGTATGGCAGGACAAGGTACTAATGCTCATGTGTTCGTCAAGGAGCACAATGTTGCACTCGATCTCAGCATTACACAGACAAGGTGCACTTCAGAGTTTCAAGGTGTCCTACAATTTCTTGCACGTTCTCGTGTTCAGTTTGCAGTAACAGAGAACCCTCCGTTGGTGATAAGTCTCATTCGGGAGTTTTGGAACTCAGCCCGTTCAGTGCAGATGGGTGCTCATACATACATTCGCACTACTGTTGGAGGACGTTCATTCTCATTTTCGGCTGGTGACTTACGGTCGATATTACACTTGGGTGATGTCGCGATAGAGCAAGGTCCGACTGAGTTTTCTGAGGAATTCTGCGACGGTGCTCTACGTCGTATGGGGTATCCTGGAGCTATTTTTCACCCATACTTCAGAATCATCTTCGTGGCAAATGGAAGCTTCTTGCTTACTATTTGTTGAGGGCCATTAGTCATCGGAGTACAAGCTATGACCAGATGAATATTCAAAATGCTTCTCAGATGGTTGTCTTGGTGCTAAACAAGCCATATAGCTTTTCTCAGTACATTTTTAATAATTTGGAGAAGCAGTTGAGGTCATTTGGTACAGACAAAAAATTCTTTCTATTTCCAAGATTTGTGATGATCATAATTCATCACTTCGCAGCTGATTTGCCATTTGACGGTCCTACGTTCAATTTAGGTCGTCTTACTTATAAGGCATTTGTTGAAAGTTTGAAGCACTTGTCGGGTGGAAATGTTCCGTTACATGTTGATAATCCACCTCTGTTCGGACATTTGCTTAATCCTAACTATGTTGCACCCAGACAAGGTTGGGAAGATGAAGAACCCATTGCTGCTGCTGCTGCTGGTGATGATCAGGCTCGAGAAGATCCTCATGAAGAACGAGCTGATCAGTTTGAGGGACTCAATGATGTTCCTCTGTATGCTGGTGATCTAGAGCATGATTCGGATATAGATGCTCTCATGGAGGATATTGATGATCCTACAAATCTTGTACCGTCATCTACTGGAGTCTCTACTTCTACCTCTGCTCTAGTTGATGTTGATGTAGGTCCTTCTGAAGTCCCGGTTAATGTTGTTGAGGATTCAGAAGATGAAGAAGAGGAAGAAAGACTGCTGAAGCGAAGAAGAAGACATGCAAGATCTCAAGCTGAGGTTGATGGAGAGTTTGCTGCTTATTCTGAAGCCATGGAGAGGTCTCATGCACCTTCTGTTGGTGATACTCCATTGGTTGCTTTAAGAGCTTCTGTCTCTGAGATTCCTGCTTCTGTGTCTGCTCCTTCTACTGGTGTTACTGTTGAGGAGAGAAGGTCGAGACCAAAGTTTATAATAAGGGGTATTGGTTCTCGCGCACAAGTTGTTACTGAGGCTACAACTGTTACGATTCCTACTGCTCCGGAGTCTACAGTTCGTCAAGAGCTAGAGCCGACACTTGTTGCTCCTAGGCCTTCGTCTGCTCCTATTCAGGCGACATTTCCTGTTTCTACTGTCATAGGACATCTGTTGGCTCCTCTGCAAAGACCACAGATGCCTCCCACAGGAACTTTCAGTGCTCGTATGCCTTCATTTGAAGCTACGATGCCACCTCAGGCCTCTACATCTGATGTTGCTTCCACGTCACGTCCAGTTGCTCCGGTTCAAGTGCAGTTGAGTCGTTTATTTTCAGAGAAGAGGATGTTGGAGATGAGGGTTACAGCTTTGGAGAGTCAGCTAAAGCTCCAAGCTGCTAAGCATCAGGAAGAGATGGACATAATGACAGCTCTTGTTCATTCTCTTGGTTCTAGACTTGACCAATTCTTGGCTCAAGGGGGAGATAAGAGTGGTTGTACGGATGATGAGCTAGCAAGGAAGTCAAGAGATGATGATCATGAAGATCAAGATCCAGCTCAAGGTCCTAATCAAGCACAACCATCTGTTGGTGAGCCAGAGAATAGAGATCAAGGTCAAGGTCAAGATACTGCTGATGATGCTATGGATATAGAGACTGCAGATATTCAGGGGGAGTCATCAAGACAAAGAGAGTCAAAGATTGCTGGTACAGCTGGTGCTAGTACTTCTAGGACTCAAGATAAAGGCAAAGCTGTGATGACCGCTCCAGATGCAGATCCTGATGATCCAGATAACAATGATGATGGGGAAGATTCCAATTCAGGTAACTCCGATTCTAATTCTGATAGAATAGAAAGGGTGATAGTGAATGATCCTCATAATCATAATGAAAAAGAAAATCTTAGCAAAGGAAAATCTATTCAGGATAGTGAGTCAACTAAGATTGATTCTACTATCAATGCCTCTACAGAGTCAGATTTGCACCCAGTAATTGTGCATAGACTAGAAAAGAGATTGGGTTATGATCCACAAGCTCATATGAGAGCTAGAGCAGAGATTATGGATTATGATAATTATTATGATCCAGGATCACTTAGGGATCAAATGAAAGAACAGTCAGGGTTAACTCATACTTCTTCAGAGTCAGAGTCAGATTCGGATTCAGATTCGGATTATGAACCTTAGTGCCAATGATTTTTATTTTTATTTTTATTTTTGTAAAAATTATAAGATAAATATGAATGTATTTGTTACATTATATTTATGATATAATATTATTGTTGTAAGTTGAAATAGATAAAGATTATAAGATAAATATTAATGTAATTGTTGCATTATATTTATGATATAATATTATTTATTTTAATTTCTTTTATGTATTTATACTATTTTATTATGTCTTGACTTATGATTTATGTACTTTATTTTTGTATATGTAAATCGTTTGAATTGCAGATAAGCTTCAAAGGATAGGTGCATTGGACGATCTTGATGCTGAAGAAGATCTAGAAAGTATCGATGATGAAGATTTGGAAGAAGGAGAGTTCATTACTTCGGAAGCTGATAGAAAAAGGTTGCTTGAGACACCTTATGACTTTGATCGTGTCTTTAATGAAGATGAAGTCATTCAAGTTGAACCAATAGCTGAAGTAGAACATCTCAATCTCAATCCAATCAGAGATAGTCCAGATGAACCTAAGAATGCTGCAAGGTTGAGGTTTGCGGTATATGCAAATATAGTTGATGAAGGACATGACAATATTTTTGATCTATTCTGGAATATAGATGCTACGCGAGAGGTTGATCTTGGAAGATTTAATATACCTCCGGTGCAGCAAGATCATGAGTTTATTGTTAATAGACTAATTCCAGGTTATAGAGGACATACTGGTTTGATGATACATGATACGTATAAACCATCTATGTTTTGGGAATATATCTCAGATAAGGATGCACCCAAATACTTCTCAGTGATACAAAGTTGGTTCTATGATCACAGAATCAAATTGTTTATTATCAAGAGAAAGGAGGGATGCCAGTATATGTCTATGAGTCAAAGTTATTTCCACTCTCTCAGTGATTCAAACATGATAGATTTGGGAAGACGCTGGTTCGTTAATCTTCAGAGCAATGGGCTTGCAGATTTCTACTGGAATAGATTCAGAGATGAAAGAATTAAGTATTTCAGTGCTAGAGGTCTGAAGCCAGAAGAAAGGTTGATAAAGCCAACACCTTTGGAGAAGATTAAGAATCCAGATGGCACATTTCGGTTTGTCTAGAAAAGAATTAAATGTGTTAAGAAGATTCCCGCTATCAGATGGGATCAAGATATGCTGACGGAGATGACATTTTCGCAGATAGATGTCAAGTCAGGCGAAGCACAGATGTTTGTTTGTTGATGATCAGAGAAGACTTTTGGATACACCTTGCTCAGTAGTGGATTTTTGGAGAGTAGAGGAAAAACGCTATCGCAACATTCTCGCTCATTGTTTACAAGAGAGAATTCATGCGAATAGCATCAGACTTTTGTTTAATGGATAATTTTGTAGTTCAAGTTTTGAAGACTTTAAAGAGATCTAGTTGCAATCGTCAAGGGGGAGTCTGTAGATGCAAATTCGTTGTGACAATCGCACCATAGATTTGATTATCGTTTATGTTTTTAGGAACTTGTGTGTAATCATTTAAATAAGAACTTGTGTTGATATTTAATGATTACGTTTGAACTTCAATATTATATCTGTTTATGTTTTGTATTGTGTTTGTGTATTATATATTGTTTTGCAGGTACAAGAACATAGAATCAAGGTTTATAAGTGTCGTAGAACACTTAAACGATGATTGGATGTTATGTACGAGCTAAACGAAGCAAAACAAAGAGTCAAAGGTCGAACCTCGTGCTGATGTCATCAGCCTGTAGGAACAACCTCGTGCTGACGTCAGCACGAGGTAAGTCGATTGACTTATTGATTCGGGCTTAATTACACTATTAAGGCCGAAGCCCACACAACCCAATATCAACTAGTATAAATACAAGACCTAATCTACGAAATTAGGTTAATGATTTACGAATCCTTGATAGTTATTCACGAATTTACGAGCTAAGGTTAATTGTTCCTTCGTGTGTTCTCTTACACGAACCACAAGCCTTGTGCATCTCCTTAGGTTGATTAATTACTTATTAATTAACAAAAGGCAATAGCAATCTAGTTATCTCAAGAGGATTCCGCACTCTTGACATAACGAATCACATCTTATTACGATCCACGCAACAATAGGGCACCTTACAGGAGATCTTTAGAAAACTTCTTTGATCATAATTTTCTAGGACTAACTTTTCTAAAATCTTTATTTTGCTTTTCAAAGTCAGTGACATCAACCTCCCAAAATTTGTCAACCAATTCTGGCTCTATACTTTCCAAGGAATACTCCTTTTCAGTAAACACTTTCTTACTTCCTTTGAGAGTAAAATGAGTGATTGAACCCTTATCATATACAAAAAAATTTTTGTTTTCATGACTCTGGCTTTTCATGTTGTCCTTTGAAATTCTTTGAAGAAGTATTCTTATCATCATCACTTATTTTGACAATAGAATCATAGATGTGATTGATTGGTGGAGGTATCTCAGCATTATAATTCCTTTTATTTGAGAGCTCTTCAAGATCATGATCTTTTCCAATCTTAATGCTTTCATAAGTATGATTTGTCAAAACTCGAATATCTCTCATTTTATCAATTTTGGACTGCAACTTGGTTATTTTTGATTGAGCTGAAAGTAACTCCTTTTGAAGTAAAGTGTACTCATCACTTAGTTTATCATGTTTTTCTTCTCCCAGTTTCTTTCTGAAAGTAACCTCCCTTAGTTCATTTCGAAGAAACTAACGATAAAGATTTTAAACAATTAAATTCATTTTGAAGGTGTAAACACTTATGATAGAGGAATCTGATTAGGTGAATAAGTAGTTCGGAAGAAAGCTTTTATAGGTTAAATCGTAAAAATCAACTCAGGATCTTAAGGCTTAATTGTTTTGAATAGAAATTAAACGCGGAAGCGATAATTATATTTAGAGCAATTAAAGTGTCAAGTATAACGGAAGTTCGTCTTGTCTATCTTTTGAGTCGTTCAACAAATGCAAGTAATGTCTAGACCCGATGATTGGCATGTGAGTTGATCCAAGTGGGTGTCCTTTTAAATCATTGTTCGAAATTCAACAACAAAATTCTTCTTTCGATTAATCCTGAGGGATTACTGACTTTTTCAACTAACTCTTGCAAAGTGGCAATTCGACCACAAAACCCCTTTTTAATCTAAATCACTTTATTGTAACAATTGCTTAATAAGTCCTTGTGTTCGACTTCGTACTTACCAAGTCACTATATTGCATACGAACGGGTACACTGCCCGCAAGTGTGTAGTAGTCAGTAGCTAGGTATTTCGTGTTTATAAATTTAAGACTAGAAAATACACATCAAGTTTTTGGCGCCGCTGCCGGGGACTTAAATTAAGTAGTTGTTCGTTTTGTGATTCGATCCTTCCTTGCATTCATTTGTGAGGAAGTTATTTGTTTTAATTGATAGATTTTATTTTTAGTTTAATTTTATTGTGTATGTTTCTGGTGCGGTTCACGGTATTTCTTGTGGTGCTTGTGCAGGAGCTTTGTAGTTGATGAACACAAGAGCCTCTGGTAGACCTTTGCTTAGTCCTCAATCTAATCCAGGGAAAGCCAAATGACACTTACTCAGATCAAACAACACGGAGCCCTCAAACATCGACAACATAGATTCAGGTACCGAAAACCGTGATCACCATGACGTAGACTTGGATCAACATTACTCAAAGAAAGGTTCAACGTCCGAGGTGCACTTAAATTCTAAATTCTCCGAAGGTAGTGGTTTGTTCAAAATTGGGGATAGCTCAGAGGAAGAAGATAATCGGGATAAAACTTATCAACCGGATTCAACAGAAATTCCTCGAGCAAATCTTCAAGTAATTCAACCAGTTAGAGTAAGGAGAATGGGTGATCAAGAACCGGTAAACCCCAATAACCGTCTTTATGGTGACCGTAGGAGAAATATACCCACTAATAGGGGCACTCCTATTCGCCTTCCAACCACCGGAGTTAAATTTTCTCTCAAAGGGAGTCATTTGAAAAGTGTGGAGGAAGAGAAGTTTAATGGGGTAACTAACAATGATCCGTATGGCCATCTAGAGAGGTTTGAGAAAATTTGTAGGTTTTACCACTATGGCGCGAACCAAAATGATAATGTGAAGCTTGAGCTTTTTCCACTCACTTTGTGTGGAGGAGCTAAGGCATGGTTAAAGGAGCAACCAGATGATCTGTATACAACTTGGGATGAGCTTCGTGTTGGGTTTATTGATGAGTTCTATTCTATAAGGACTCAAAGACAGTTGGAGAATAAGATCCGGTCATTCACTCAAGATCCAGGGGAAGATGTAGTAGATGCTTGGAAACGATATAAGGAGATGATCAGGAATTGTCCAGGAAACAATCTGAACACAGAAGCAATGGTTGAGATCTTCTATGATGGTTTGCAAAAGAGAACTCGAAGGGAATTAGCCGGGGCATTTGGAGGTAGTTTGAACAATGTGACCCCGGCTGAAGGTTACAAAATCCTAGATGATATGGCTAAGGAGTTTTCTGATCGTAAAGAGCATGTAGGCAAGAGAACTGGTAGTAAGACTATGGCAAAGCTAGAGAGTAGTGAAGAATCAAGCTTGGTTGCTGAAGTCAAAGCCCTCACAAAGCAGATGAACGAAAGGTTTGACAACCAAGATGTGAGATTTAAAAGCATTGAAAGGGATGTTAAGGTAATTGTTGATGGTTGTGACAACTGTGGGGACATGCATTATTCAGAGGATTGCTCGTAAGCCGGCTCAAGAAGTTAACTATGTCCAGAATCAGTAAGGGAACTTTAATCAGAATACCGGTTATCAAAATCGGTCATCAGGTACTTCTTTTCCTTCATCTAATTTTAATGCTAATAATTCTGGTTTTAGTGGAAGCAGGTTTAGCAGGTTCAACAATCAACAGAATGCGAATGCAGAACTGAGAGATATCATGAAGGATTTGGTAGGAGCTCAGAAAGCTACTAATGAGAAGACGGACTCTCAATGGGATGCTATGACTACCAGATTGGATGGTTTGGCTAATAAGCTTGAGCAGAGCACCAAGAGTACTCAAGCGACTTTCCAGGATATAGAAGCTAAGCTCGAAAGGCTAGGAATTTCGAATAGGCAGCCCGGTACTCTACCAAGCAATACTCAACCGAATCCTAAGCCTCAACAAAACAATCAAGGATCGGGATCGAAGTACAACCCTCCCAATGCTCGAAATGAGCATGTCTATGCCGTTACAACTCGATCAGGTAATACGTATAATTCTGCAAATCATTTGCCTGATGAAACTACTCCGCTTGCGCAGGTACATGATGAAGAAGAGGAGGTTACTGAAGAAGTAGAGATGGAGCCGAACCCCGCCGTGCAGACACCAGTCGTTCCATCAAAACAGGCTGACAAACCTGAAGTAAAGCCGTACCAGCCCAAAATCTCATTTCCTCAGAGATTGGTGAAACATAAACTAAAGCAGCAAATGGATAAATTTGTGAGTCACCTCAGTAAATTGCATATTAACATTCCACTTTTAGATGCAATTGTGCAGATGCCAGGTTATGCAAAGTGTTTGAGGCAAATCTTGATGAATAAGAAAAATCTGGCGGGGGTGACAACTACAGTGCTTGAGGATGTTTGTTCAGCAGCAGTGACAGGTAAGTTGCCCGAAAAACGCGGGGATCCTAGTAGTTTTACCATACCTTGCAAGATTGGTAATTTATCTGTGAAAAGAGCCTTAAATGATTCAGGAGCAAGTATTAATCTAATGCCTTCATCGATTTATTCTAAACTGAATTTAGGAGAACCGAAACCGATTAAAATGAAAATCCATTTGGCCGATAAATCTGAAATTAGACCAATGGGAATTCTAGAAGATGTGTTAGTTAAGGTGGGCGGTTTGGTTTTTCCTGTCGATTTTGTGATTATTGAAGCAGATGAAGCATTAGATGTGCCTCTTATCTTAGGGAGACCATTCCTTGCCACGGTCGATGCTAAACTTGAGGTCAGTCGTGGAAAACTTACTTTAAGAGCAGGAAATGAGTCGGTGACATTTACAAACACCTGTTCTGTATCTTTTTCCAATGTTGCTAACTCAGTTGAAACTGCTTGTGTTAGTTCATTGGATTCACAGGTTGATGAATGGTTAGATAAGAAGCTTGAGAAACAGGAGGGTGAGTTGAAGAAGGCAACAGTGCCAGTTTCGAACTTAATGGATGGCCCGTGTGCTAAGATCCGTAAACTTTATAGCCGTTTGAAGTCTGCTGTCTCTCATGGGAATGTTAAGTTGTCTGAAGAGTTGTGCTCGAATTTATCAACAAGTGAGAAAGAGGAGCTCATGATGGTTGTTGATATTTCTGGTCGAGCAAATGATTGGATTTCTGAAAAGGTGAAAGGTAACTGTTTCTCTCCTTTCAAGGGTCGACCTCCCAACACTTTAAGTGTGGGGGTATCGGAATCCCAACCTTGGTAATTCTGCGAGGATCGAGTCTAGCTAATGACTCGTTAATAAATTAAGCGCTTCTCGGGAGGCAACCCGTGTTTTGTATTTTATTTTATTTTTTTCCATTTCTGTTTAAATAAGTAGGAAGAATGGTATGCATGTTTTCTTTTATAATGTTGCTCATTAATCGTGTGTTCATGTTGATAGCAAGTTGAATGTCATATGCATATGCTGGCAGTAAGTTCAGCGCAATATTCTTGTTGGCATCATTCAAGCATGGAACACCCGTCATACCTGGCAAGTTTTTCTTGTTCTTTATTTTGCTTTTTGTTTACTTTCCCCTATTTCCCATAGTTTGCCTTAGTTTCTTGGACATTGAGGGCATTGTCCAACTTAAGTGTGGGGGGAGGTAAATAGGAAAAAGTCGAGTATTTTTGAAGACTTTGCATGCTTGTCATTGTAGTTAATTGCTTTTGTCACCTAATTATACATATAATGAAGCAATTTAACTACATCCTTGGTACAAATTTTTAATATGAGGAATGTGTTTTGACTGATTGATGTGGCATCTCTTCTGGATTAATAACATTGCTAGCATGCTTGTAGCACCAAAACACCAAAGTGTGAGATTATTAATTCATTGCTAGATATGATAGGTGTACGGTTTTGGAACTATTAGCCTTGTAAATTTGTCCCTCTCTTAGGCTTTTGGATTATTCCAAAAGTAAGGGTCTCTTTTAGAGCCTTGAACTATGATGTGCAAGTTTGAGGTTGATTTTCCATTTCCGGATTATTTCATTTGCTATGAGTATGCCGGTATTAGCGTTGATTCTAGAACTTGTCCTCGTTGATCGTTCCATGGTTTTCTAGATGAAGAAGAGGCAAATTAGGGTAAAACCTTTGTTCTTTGTATGTTTCACCCCTTGTTTCGTAAATTTTGTTATGTGCATGTTTTATAATGTGCTTAGTAGCTAACTGCATTGGTTAGTGAACCACCCGTTTAAACCCTTATGTTGCACTCACTTTTAGTGCAACAAACAATAGAAAACATGTTGTCATTAGCCTGTTCTTTGTTAAATCTACCTAAATACAAACTTTTCCTAGCCAAAACCGATAGTCAAAGTCCTGGTGGGTCATTGGTTGCCTATGCTAGTGGATGGTTTGGGTTTGGTTTTGTTATGTCGGGTTGGGATATTCTTATTTAATGGGGGTAGTTTGATTTCGTCATGATCTTGGATCGAGTCTGAATTGTTCATCTTAGCATTTTTATCAAAAGATTTGTCCCTGTTTCAAGATTATTAAGAGAATACCAATTAGTCAGAGTAAACGTAGCTCATTTTAAATAAAAAAAAAAGAATAAAAGAATTCAAAAATATAAAAGAAAAAAAAATGAACAAAAATGAAGAAGAGCTTGGGCTGTCAGTTGGTATTTCTCATTTTAGGTCAAATCATTTTTGTAAGTTGGTACAGTTACACCAACGAAAGGATCTTGGAAAGTTATAATTTTCAGTTGTTATCAGTAAGTTGGCAAGTTTGTTTAAGTCAACGGTGGTTATATTTGGTTGATAAGTTGTTTGATTGTCATACACCACAATGGTGTCGGTTTTTGATCGTTCTATTAGGGGTTATGGTCGGGAGAACTTCTTGGGATGTGGACCGTTGGTAACTAATGACATAGGTTTGTTTGGACTAGACTATATGTGAAAAATTTGTTAAATGTTGTGTTAGTTCTTTGTTAACACTAAGTGTTCACCCAAATTTCCATACCTTGTTTAAATACCATGTTTAGCCCTAATGTTACAACCCTTAAAGTCCTCTTCTAATAGACGTTATAGGGCGCAAGCGCCTTGGCGATGTAGGAACGAACCCTTAAAAGAGTATGCATCAAGACTTAGCTATTGAGTGATTATTCAAATATTCAACCCCAAAAGTAAGTTAGTTGGAGTAGGATAGGCGAGATATCACTTGTTCATTTCATTTGTGCTTAGTCGTGTTATTAAGGCTTGTATATCAGTCAAATATTGTCAAAAATTCCGGTTTTCATTTAAGATTAAAACTGCCTAACCATGTATTCTCATTTTTTTTTATTATTATGGTTGAGCTTCTTTTTGATTACTGAAATGTGGTTCCATGATGTACCAAGGTAATTTAAGTTTTGAAGTTTAGATTTGCTTGAGGACAAGCAAAGCTTAAATGTAGGGGGATTTGATGTGACTCATTTTATACATATTTCCTACATTGTTTTAGGTCATTTATGCTGCACTTATAGTCATTCGTACCTCTATTTCGATACTTTATGGTATGTACGAGTAGTTTCAGGTCCATAACAGGCTTGATGGAAGAAAATGGTTAAATAAGTCGTAAGATGAGCTAATGGATGCTTCCGTATGAATTCCAAGAATGATAAAATGAAGAAAGTTGAAGTTTCAAAGCGTAACTCCCATTACAAATGAATAATGGCCATTACAAAGATCAAGGAATTACAAGGGTTATGTAACTCCAGTTACGGTCTATAACGGCAGTTACAAGCTTCTTCTTCAATGGGCGTTACAAATACTTAACGGCCGTTAGTACTGGACCGAATTTGCAAACAGTGGCAGATAGCGCGTGTAACGGGAGTTACAAATATGTAACGGCAGTTAAGCGGCTGATTATATATATATATACTCCTTATTTTTCCATTGGACAACTCGAATCTCTTTTTTACCACTTAAAAACCCTAGAAACGCGAAGAACGAATAGGAGGCTCTAGTAGGTCGATTTCCTATCATCTATTTCTTCAAGAATATCAATTTTTATTCAAGGATTCATTATTTCTTTTTGAATTCATCAAGATTATCGGTACAATATGATTTCTTTTAATATTATTTGTGTTTTCTTGGTTACTATGAGTGGCTAAATCTTATTTGCACCCGCTTGGGTAGTGAACATGTCATAGGGTCGTTGTGAATGTTACTTGCAAACGTTGAACAAGGTTTTTATGTTTAATCGAAGATCCATATTTATTTGAGTTTAACTATTGTTTTCATCTTTTATATTTATCGATTGATAAACGTAATTAGAAGTTCGGAAGAAATCTATGTCATTGTCAATTGGTTTATGAAAAGGTTGATCGGTCTATAATTAGCCTAAAGTCGTTGGAGTTCGAAAGAAACTAACGATAAAGATTTTAAACAATTAAATTCATTTTGAATGTGTAAACACTTATGATAGAGGAATCTGATTAGGTGAATAAACAGTTCGGAAGAAAACTTTTATAGGTTAAATCGTAAAAATCAACTCAGGATCTTAAGGCTTAATTGTTTTGAATAGAAATTAAACGCGGAAGCGATAATTATATTTGGAGCAATTAAAGTGTCAAGTATAACGGAAGTTCGTCTTGTCTATCTTTTGAGTCGTTCAACAAATGCAAGTAATGTCTAGACCCAATGATTGGCATGTGATTTGATCCAAGTGGGTGTCCTTTTAAATCATTGTTCGAAATTCAACAACAAAATTCTTCTTTCGATTAATCCTAAGGGATTACTGACTTTTTCAACTAACTCTTGCAAAGTGGCAATTCGGCCACAAAACCCCTTTTCTTGTAACAATTGCTTAATAAGTCCTTGTGTTTGACCTCGTACTTACCAAGTCACTATATTGCATACAAACGGGTACACTGCCCGCAAGTGTGTAGTAGTCAGTAGCTAGGTATTTCGTGTTTATAAATTTAAGACTAGAAAATACACATCAACCATCATCAACAATCTTTACGTTAGATACTTGAGTTGTTGATGAGGAGCATTCAAGAGGAGTGAAAAGAGCATCTTCTTTAGTAGGATTTTCTGATTCTTGGGAAGATGTTTCATCAGAATAGATTGAACTGCTTCCCGAACCAACTTCTACAACATAGGTACTATTCAGTTCATTGACCTTTAAACCCCAGTCATATGATTCATCTTGTTGCTAGACCACTAAAGCTCTTGATAGCTTCTGATCAACTGAACCTTGTAATCCATTAGACTCATCATAGAATGACCTTTGTTTTGAGATATTAGTAGATGATTGTACTGCTCCACCATGATTGAAGTATTGACGAGTCACCATTGACTTATCCTCCTTATTTGGTCTCTGGCATTCCCTAGCAAATGTCCAAATCCTTCACAATTGTAACACTTTATTTTTGACTTATCAAAGCCAAGCTTCGAACCAACGACCTTCCGCCCTGTTCTTGAATAGAACCGTTTAGCCCGAAGAGTGAGCATAGCCATTTGCCACTGTAGATCCATCTCTTCTAGGTCTAAGGGATCAATTTGTTCATAGTCTTCATCGATAACACTAGGATCTTGAGCCTTGCCTTGGATAAACTGTTCATAAGATGTCACGAATGACGCAAGAACTGATAAGTGATTTTCCGCACTTTTGACACTTATAGGCTTGGTAGAGCAAGTACTAGAGGTAGGATATCCACGATTGCCTAAATTGTCGCTCTGACTTGAAACAAGACATATGTTCCCTTCAGAGTTAACAGAAATCCTTTGTAAGTCGACATCTTCACTCATGAAGGCCTTGGTGCTTTCATCAGGAGAACTTGTACTTACATTGATCGAAGGCCTACCGTAATAAAGCTCGGGAATCTGAGCATTATTATATCCTGCTTCCCTCCTCTTTTGTTTCATTTCTTGTCCCCTGAACTTAGCAACTATTTGAGTTAGAGACATGCCGTCGAAATCTGCTTTCTCTTGCAAAGTGGTAATATAGTGATTCCACTTTTCTGGTAAAGAGCTCAAAAATTTATCGACCTTCTCTTCCTCAGAATACGTAACCTCAAATGCTTGCAAGTCTGCTAGCAGATGATAATATCGTGTAATTAGTTGATCTAAGTTTTCACTTCTTAACCCATTAAATACATTATACTGATGCTTTAGAAGGTCTTTTCTATTCTTTTTAAGTGTTTCATCCCCTTCACAATGATTTTTTAGTGCTAACCAATGTTCTTTAGAAGTATTAAATCCGTTAAACAAATGTACTATATCTTGTGGCAATGACATCTTTAAACATGAAAGTGCCTTTTTCTCTGCCTCATATAGTTTCTTATCGGATTCAGTCATATCTTAATAAGCATATACTTTGGTAACACCACTGTCCTCATATGTCGGGGCTTTATATCCTTCAGTCATACAAGTGCACATTCTAATATCAGTGAATTGCATAAAGGATTCAAATCGACCGTTCTAAGAAAAGTATTAGTCTATGATCATTAGCTTGGGTGGTGAATTACCCTTTACCAGTCTCATGGTCCATTAGTATTAATTGATTAAGATAGTTTGCAACCATTGTGTATGTGGTTCAACTTATAAACATACAAACCTGATAAGAACATGAAAACTGGGAACACGCAAATGAAACACGCAAAAATGTAGGAACACGCAAACACCAGGAACACGCAAATGGTCCAAGAATGCGCAAAATCTGAGAACACGCAAACTAGGAGAAACGTGCACCGTTCAAGAAACACACAAAGTTCAAGAAACACACAAAATATTAAGAACTCTCAAAATTTCAAGAACAAGCAAAACACAAGAACACAGAAAAGCCTTGGTAATATCAAAACGCGCACGAAAGGTACTAGTGTTCAAGAACACGCATAGTACACTTATCAAGAACACACAAACACCACTTTCCCACAATTTCTTAGATCCCGAGCCCGATATTGCTCAAGGATACACAAGATTATGAGAAAATTATATTAGGATATAGATTAATCAATATTTGGCAACAAGTTTGAACCTTTTTTTCAAAAACCTGCCCAAAGATTAAATTTCACCTAACTCACGTAAATAAAGGGATACCACAAAACCGTTGTCAATCTCTAACCAAGGTTACGAGAACCTGGCTCTGATACCAGTTGTAAGTCCCTCTGATCTTGTACTACTATCAAACCAGAGATCGACTTAAGGATATGTCGAGGTGCGGAAATTTCTCGAAATAACCCACGTCTTATATATCTACCTTTAGATGATATATATATCACTATATATATATATATATATCTTTTACATGATGATAAACACTCCGGGAACGGCTCTTTGGACGCACCTTAC